>NC_090649.1:478220932-478373432 GCF_040937935.1 Hyperolius riggenbachi
CTTCTTGTTCAGATAGCAGTCTAGCTCACATTGCTCTGAGCTCTCTGAGCCGATGGTACTTTTTTCTTCTTTGCGCTTTTGCATTTTGAGCCCATTTCAGAGAGTTAATCAGCAGAAGAGCTGAGAGAGGCAGACTTATCGTAGGAAAGACAAGAACCTGGAAATTGCTCCAGAACAAAAAGAAATCCTATAAATGGAGCGCAAGTGGCGGCGCACACAATGGCGGGATGACAGACGGGCTTTGAGCGTTTTATTTTCCTGCGTGGAGATTATGCCTTATGGATGTAATTCCATTTATTCATGCGGCTGCTCGGAAAGGGACAGAACACATAATGAGCTGCTCACTGATTTACAGGTATTATCTGCCTTCGAATCCATACTCCTGCTATTTGAATTCATTATCGGCTATTTTAGGCTTTAAAAGCTGAATGCTGTTTTCCTGTCACCCTCAGGTGAACCTGGCAAAGTCACAAAACGTGACAAAACAAGGCAACCTAGGCAGGTTCTTGGGGCCTAGTGGGTTTAAGGGGCCTCCTTCTCTGCCCTCTCTCCACTTACCAAAAGGACCAGAGGGTCACCAAATCTACTCCCTTGCTATCACATCTTAATCCATCAATGGATGAAGCTGGCTCGTCTAGGGGCATAACCAGACAAAATGGGAGCCCCCCAGCGTAACGGAAAAAAATGTGGCCCCGTTGTCCCTATTTGCTCCCCACCCCACCCTGGCAATACATGCAGTCAAATTGCAAGATGTGTGTGTGTGTGTGTGTGTGTGTGTGTGTGTGTGTGTGTGTGTGTGTGTGTGTGTGGTGTGGTGTGGTGTGTGTGTATGGTGTGTGTGTGTATGGTGTGTGTGTATGGTGTGTGTGTATGGTGTGTGTGTGTGTGTATGGTGTGTGTGTGTATGGTGTGTGTGTATGGTGTGTGTGTATGGTGTGTGTGTGTGTGTATGGTGTGTGTGTGTGTGTGTGTATGGTGTGTGTGTTATGTGTGTGTGTGTATGGTGTGTGTGTGTGTGTGTGTGTGTGTGTGTGTGTGTGTGTATGGTGTGTGTGTGTGTGTGTGTGTGTGTGTGTGTGTGTATGGTGTGTGTGTGGTGTGTGTGTGTATGGTGTGTGTGTGGTGTGTGTGTGTATGGTGTGTGTGTATGGTGTGTGTGTATGGTGTGTGTGTGTGTGTATGGTGTGTGTGTGTGTGTGTGTATGGTGTGTGTGTGTGTGTATGGTGTGTGTATGGTGTGTGTGTGTGTGTGTGGTGTGTGTGTGTGTGTGTGTGTGTATGGTGTGTGTGTATGGTGTGTGTGTGTGTGTGTGTGTGTGTGTATGGTGTGTGTGTGTGTGTGTGTGTGTGTGTATGGTGTGTGTATGGTGTGTGTGTGTGTGTGTATGGTGTGTGTGTATGGTGTGTGTGTGTGTGTGTGTACAGTGTGTGTGTGTACAGTGTGTGTGTGTACGTGTGTGTGTACGTGTGTGTGTGCGTGCGTGCGTGTGTGTGTGTGCGTGTGTGTGTGTGTAAAAAGAAAACCCTCCCCCATTCACTTACTGTCCAAAATCTGCCCACTGCCACTTTCTCCTGCTATGCAGAGTACTGCAGGGATCAGGCAAAATATTGCACTTTATATACTGTAGGTGGAGAATACAGGATTGGCCAGAAACTATGATGTGGGTCCCGCCCGCGGCAGCATCGGCCCCAGTTTCAACACTGAAGGGGGCGGGGAAATCCCCTGCTTCCAATTGGTTGCCGACTTCTGATTGGTGGCAGACATTTTTCTGGTCCCGCTCGCACAGGTATCGGAGACACTCACAATGGTTCAGTGAGTGGGCTGCAGTGATTGGTCAGAGCAGCAGAGGCAGCGCCCTATGATAAGTCATAGGTCATGTGAGTGACCACATGAGCTGGGATCCCGCCGCCACGACCATCAGACCCAATAGGAACGGCTGAGAGGAGAAGAGGGAAGTAGAATTAGTGCTCAATGTGGAAGAAGCCAACAACATTTATTTATCAGACAGTGGTCAGACATGTCTTGCAAATTGGCTGCACTTGCGGGTGGGGAGAGGTAGGAGGAACAGGCCCCAAAGCCCCTGACCCCTCCTGCCCCCTGCGATGGGAGGGGTCGCCGGGGGTATTGTTTTTCATATAATTTAGTTTATTGGAAGAAAAAGATCTGCATCCACAAAAAATTCAAAGATACCATCATCAATAATACCATCAAACACCCTTTTCTCCATTTTCTCCCTTATTCCCTGTTAACAAAAAAACAACAAACAAATCAAACAAAATACAAACCCTCCTCTCCTCCCCCTCCCCCAATCATCCATATCATAAATCTCATATAATAACTTTCAACAAATGACATCAGTATTGGCTTCAGTCAAAGGGAACCAAGATGGCAAATGCAAGGAACATCATTCTTTTTATTTATTACTAGTAAAAAAGCCCGCCCGTTAAAAAAACGGGCGCTAGGCCACGGTCGCTAGCATCGCCCCCTCCCTTCCGCAATGCGTGCAAAGACGCGTCCTGATTGCCCATCCCCTATCGCTGTCCAAAGTATATGCACACAGGGAGATGTTGTTTGCTTGGCAGTTGTAAAAAGCTGTTATATCCCACAATGCAATGAGGTTCACAGACAGTAAGGCCCCGTTCACACTGCACGCGTTTCCAGCCGCGTTTTGGAAACGCGTTCGGGAGGCCGACACGCACGACATCAGACAGCGCATAGAGTGCACTGTCTGATGTTCACACTGCATGCGTTCCGGACCTGTGCGGTCCGGGAATGCATGCTGCACGCTTTTTTTGCAAAAACACGCGGCTGTCCCGTTTACTTCTCAGTGATGGGATCAGCCACGCAACGCACACAAACGCAGATGGCGTGCGTTCCTACACGTTGCGTTCCGCACGCATGACCGTCCGCGTTTGTAATGTGAACGGGGCCTAAACTGTCAGGTCTGGAAGCAGGGACAGGGACAGGGACAGGACGCAGAGACACTTGCAAATTATTACATAGGATAGAAAATTCACTGGAATCAAAGTGTGGACAATACAATTCATCTGTTGTGTAAGTAGAACAAGTGGTTATCTACTTATATACCGGTATATGTGTGTTTTGTTTCCTGGAATAGTATGGATGTTCCTGCTGCTTTAAACTGGACCCCTATGTGAGAGCAGTTTAGGTTGAAGTGGACAGCATTGCAATACAAAACCAACCTATTTTCACTTTAATGGATACCCGAGGTGACATGTGACATGATCAGATAGACGTGTATGTACAGTGCCTAGCACACAAATAACTATGCTGTGTTCCTTTTTTTCTTTCTCTGCCTGAAAGAGTTAAATATCAGGTATGTAAGTGGCGGACTCCGTCCTGACTCCGACAGGAAGTAACTACAGTGTGACCCTCATTGATAAGAAATTCCAACTATAAAACACTTTCCTAGCAGTAAATGGCTTCTGAGAGCAAGAAATAGATAAAAAGGGGAATTTCTTATCAGTGAGGGTCACACTGTAGTCACTTCCTGTCTGAGTCAGGACTAAGTCAGCCACTTACACAGAGCCGGGACAAGGTCGTCCAGCACCCAAGGCTGAGACACCAAAGTGCGCCCCTCCATCCCTCCCACCCCAGCCGTCACACACTGATTGCTATTAGACTAAGAGGCGCCACAGGGCCCACAACCTCCCCAACACCTTAATATCTAGTTATATGGCTTGCAGTCACTGCCATGTATCCCCGTTTCTTATTTCTTTCTGCTTCATACACAATTAGGAATGACAGCTGAATGAATTCTCCCGGCCCCTCTCAGTGCAAGGAGGCGGAGATCTGTGGGAGATAGATGCGAATGGAGGCAGAGCTGCAGCTTAACCACTTAACGACCGCCCCCAGCCGATGGGCGGCGGCAAAGTCCGGGCCCAAACGACCGCAATACGCCCATCGGCGGGGGCGGCTGCGGGAGTGGCTATGCGGCGATCGCGTCATTTGTGACGCGATCAGCCGCCGGGGACTGGCTCCGCCCACCGCTCGCTGTAACCCGCCGGCCGTTCGGAAGCGCCGGCGGGTTACTAGCTGCCCGATCGCCGCACGGAAAGTGTATAATAGGCTTTGTAATGTATACAAAGCCTATTATACTGGCTGCCTCCTGCCCTGGTGGTCCCAGTGTCCGAGGGACCATCAGGGCAGGCTGCAGCCACCCTAGTCTGCACCCAAGCACACTGATTTCCCCCCCCCCCTGCCCCCTGATCGCCCACAGCACCCCTCAGACCCCCCCCCTGCACACCCCCCAGACCACTGTTTGCACCCAATCACCCCCCTAATCACCCATCAATCACTCCCTGTCACTATCTGTCAACGCTATTTTTTTTTTAGTCCCTAATCTGCCCCCTACTCCCTCCTGATCACCCCCCCACCCCTCAGATTCTCCCCCAGACCCCCCCCCCCCAGACCCCCCCTCCCCCGTGTACTGTATGCATCTATCCCCCCTGATCACCTGTCAATCACCTGTCAATCACCAGTCAATCACCTGTCAATCACCCGTCAATCACCCCCTGTCACTGCCACCCATCAATCAGCCCCTAACCTGCCCCTTGCGGGCAATCTGATCACCCACCCACACCAATAGATCGCCCGCAGATCCGACATCAGATCACCTCCCAAATGCAGTGTTTCCATCTCTTCTCTCCTCTAAACACCCACTAATTACCCATCAATCACCCATTAATCACCCCCTATCACCACCTGTCACTGTTAACCATCAGATTAGACCCTAATCTGCCCCTTGCCGGCACCCAATCACCCGCCCACACGCTCAGATTGCCCTCAGACCCCCCCTTATCAATTCGCCAGTGCAATATTTACATCTGTTATTCCCTGTAATAACCCACTGATCACCTGTCAATCACCTATCAATCACCCCCTGTCACTGCCACCCATCAATCACCCCCTGTCACTGCCACCCATCAATCAGCCCCTAACCTGCCCCTTGCGGGCAATCTGATCACCCACCCACACCAATAGATCGCCCGCAGATCCGACATCAGATCACCTCCCAAGTGCAGTGTTTACATCTCTTCTCTCCTCTAAACACCCACTAATTACCCATCAATCACCTATCAATCACCCCCTATCACCACCTGTCACTGTTACCCATCAGATTAGACCCTAATCTACCCCTTGCGGGCACCCAATCACCCGCCCACACGCTCAGATTGCCCTCAGACCCCCCTTTATCAATTCGCCAGTGCAATATTTACATCTGTTATTCCCTGTAATAACCCACTGGTCACCTGTCAATCACCTATCAATCACCCCCTGTCACTGCCACCCATCAATCACCCCCTGTCACTGCCACCCATCAATCAGCCCCTAACCTGCCCCTTGCGGGCAATCTGATCACGCACCCACACCAATAGATCGCCCGCAGATCCGACATCAGATCACCTCCCAAGTGCAGTGTTTACATCTCTTCTCTCCTCTAAACACCCACTAATTACCCATCAATCACCCCCTATCACCACCTGTCATGGTTACCCATCAGATTAGACCCTAATCTGCCCCTTTCGGGCACCCAATCACCCGCCCACACCTCAGAACGTCCTCTGACCCCAGCCCTGATCACCTCGCTAGTGCATTGCTTGCATCTATTTCCCCCCTCTAATCACACCTTGAGACACCCATCAATCACCTCCTGTCACCCCCTAGCACACCTTCCCATCAGATCAGGCCCTAAATTGCCCCGTGTGGGCTCCTGATCACTCGGCCAAACCCTCAGGTCCCCCTCAGACCCCCTTCCGATCACCTCCCCAGTGCATTGATTGCATCTATTTTCCCCTCTAACCGCCCCCTGAGACACCCATCAATCACCTCCTGTCACCCCCTAGCACTCCTATCCATCAGATCAGGCCCAAAACATCCTGTCATCTAAGAGGCCACCCTGCTTATGACCGGTTCCACAAAATTTGCCCCCTCATAGACCACCTGTCATCAAAATTTGCAGATGCTTATACCCCTGATCAGTCATTTTGAGAAATTTGGTTTCCAGACTACTCACAGTTTTGGGCCCGTAAAATGCCAGGGCAGTATAGGAACCCCACAAGTGACCCCATTTTAGAAAGAAGACACCCCAAGGTATTCTGTTAGGTGTATGATGAGTTCATAGAAGATTTTATTTTTTGTCAAAAGTTAGCGGAAATAAGATTTTTATTGTTTTTTTCACAAAGTGTCATTTTTCACTAACTTGTGACAAAAAATAAAATCTTCTATGAACTCACCATACCCCTAACGGAATACCTTGGGGTGTCTTCTTTCTAAAATGGGGTCACTTGTGGGGTTCCTATACTGCCCTGGCATTTTAGGGGCCCTAAACCGTGAGGAGTAGTCTAGAAAACAAATGCCTCAAAATGACCTGTGAATAGGACGCTGGGCCCCTTAGCGCACCTAGGCTGCAAAAAAGTGTCACACATGTGGTATCGCCATACTCAGGAGAAGTAGTATAATGTGTTTTGTGGTGTATTTTTACACATACCCATGCTGGGTGGGAGAAATCTCTCTGTAAATGGACAATTGTGTGTAAAAACAATCAAAAATGTGTCATTTACAGAGATATTTCTCCCACCCAGCATGGTTATATGTAAAAATACATCACAAAACACATTATACTACTTCTTCTGAGTACGGCGATACCACATGTGTGACACTTTTTTGCAGCCTAACTGTGCTAAGGGGCCCAAAGTCCAATGAGTACATTTAGGGTTTCACAGGTCATTTTGAGACATTTGGGTTCAAGACTACTCCTCACGTTTTAGGGCCCCTAAAATGCCAGGGCAGTATAGGAACCCCACAAGTGACCCCATTTTAGAAAGAAGACACCCCAAGGTATTCTGTTAGGTGTATGATGAGTTCATTGAAGATTTTATTTTTTGTCACAAGTTAGCGGAAATTGATATGTATTGTTTTTTTTTTTCACAAAGTGTCATTTTCCGCTAACTTGTGACAAAAAAAAAATCTTCTATGAACTCACCATACTCCTAACAGAATACCTAGGGGTGTCTTCTTTCTAAAATGGGGTCACTTGTGGGGTTCCTATACTGCCCTGGCATTTTAGGGGCCCTAAACCGTGAGCAGTAGTCTAGAATCCAAAGGCCTCAAAATGACCTGTGAATAGGACGTTAGGCCCCTTAGCGCACCTAGGTTGCAAAAAAGTGTCACACATGTGGTATCGCCGTACTCAGAAGAAGTAGTATATTGTGTTTTGGGGTGTATTTTTACACATACCCATGCTGGGTGGGAGAAATATCTCTGTAAAAGGACAATTGTGTGTAAAAAAAATCAAACAATTGTCATTTACAGAGATATTTCTCCCACCCAGCATGGGTATGTGTAAAAATACACCCCAAAACACATTATACTACTTCTCCTGAGTACGGCGGTACCACATGTGTGGCACTTTTTTGCACCCTAAGTGCGCTAAGAGGCCCAAAGTCCAATGAGTACCTTTAGGATTTCACAGGTCATTTTGCGACATTTGGTTTCAAGACTACTCCTCACGGTTTAGGGCCCCTAAAATGCCAGGGCAGTATAGGAACCCCACAAATGACCCCATTTTAGAAAGAAGACACCCCAAGGTATTCCGTTAGGAGTATGGTGAGTTCATAGAAGATTTTATTTTTTGTCACAAGTTAGCGGAAAATGACACTTTGTGAAAAAAAACAATTAAAATCAATTTCCGCTAACTTGTGACAAAAAAAAAAAATCTTCTATGAACTCACCATCCTCCTAACGGAATACCTTGGGGTGTCTTCTTTCTAAAATGGGGTAATTTGTGGGGTTCCTATACTGTCCTGGCATTTTAGGGGCCCTAAACCGTGAGGAGTAGTCTTGAAACGAAATTTCTCAAAATGACCTGTGAAATCCTAAAGGTACTCATTGAACTTTGGGCCCCTTAGCGCAGTTAGGGTGCAAAAAAGTGCCACACATGTGGTATTGCCGTACTCAGGAGAAGTAGTATAATGTGTTTTGGGGTGTATTTTTCCACATACCCATGCTGAGTGGGAGAAATATTTCTATAAATAGACAATTGTGTGTAAAAAAAATAAAACAATTGTCATTTATGGAGATATTTCTCCCACCCAGCATGGGTATGTGTAAAAATACACCCCAAAACACATTATACTACTTCTCCTGAGTACGGCAATACCACATGTGTGGCACTTTTTTGCAGCCTAACTGCGCTAAGGGGCCAAAAGTCCAATGAGCATCTTTAGGCTTTACAGGGGTGCTTACAATTAGGCACCCCCCAAAATGCCAGGACAGTGAACACACCCCACAAATGACCCCATTTTGGAAAGTAGACACTTCAAGGTATTCAGAGAGGAGCATAGTGAGTCCGTGGGAGATTTCATTTTTTTTGTCGCAAGTTAGAAGAAATGGAAACTTTTTTTTTTTTCTTTTTTTTGTCAGAAAGTGTCATTTTCCGCTAACTTGTGACAAAAAATAAAATCTTCTATGAACTCACCATGCCTCTCACTGAATACTTTGGGATGTCTTCTTTCCAAAATGGGGTCATTTGGGGGGTATTTGTACTATCCTGGAATTTTAGCCCCTCATGAAACCTGACAGGTGCGCAGAAAAGTCAGAGATGCTTGAAAATGGGAAAATTCACTTTTTGCACCATAGTTTGTAAACGCTATAACTTTTACCCAAACCAATAAATATACACTGAATGGGTTTTTTTTTTTTATCAAAAACATGTTTGTCCACATTTTTCGCGCTGCATGTATACAGAAATTTTACTTTATTTGAAAAATGTCAGCACAGAAAGTTAAAAAAATCATTTTTTTGCCAAAATTCATGTCTTTTTTGCTGAATATAATAAAAAGTAAAAATCGCAGGAGCAATCAAATAGCACCAAAAGAAAGCTGTATTAGTGACAAGAAAAGGAGGTAAAATTCATTTAGGTGGTAGGTTGTATGAGCGAGCAATAAACCGTGAAAGCTGCAGTGGTCTGAATGGAGAAAAAGGCTCTGGTCCTTAAGGGGCGAAAAGACTGTGGTCCTGAAGTGGTTAAAGCTCTGCCTCCAACAGGAAGGGGTGATTAAAGCCTCGTTTTGCCGCGGGATAGCGGCGTTTCAGCTAAACCATTAGTGCTTAACAAGACTGGCTAAAAAAAGGGTGATTTTCTCTTTAAATCATTTTTTTTACCAATGAGGCAGAAGGCCTAGGTTTTCTATTAAGGCGATAGATTTTTAGAGATTTTTTTTTTAAATTATTGAATTGGGCTTTTTTTCACAAGAGAAATTAAGAAAATAAACTTACCTTTGAAGAAGTTCTGAATGATGATTCTCCAACCCCTGTAATGATAACAGTTATTGTATCAATAAATGTGAAATTATAAAGTGAATTCTTATTAACTTAAAGAAAATTTCCACGGAGGAAAAAAAAAAGACATTTTTAAACGATATTGCCTTTAAAGAGGAACTTTAACCAAGGATTGAACTTCATTCCATTCAGTAGCTGATACCCCTTTTCTAACGAGAAAACGTTACCTTTTCTCACACAAATCATCAGGGACATCTATATGGCTGATATTGTGGTGAAACTTCTCCCACAGTGTGATGTCATGACCATGGTCCTGACAGTTTGCTGCCTGTGAACCTCATTGCATTGTGGGAAATAACAGTTGTTCCAACTGCCAAGCAAGCAATATCTCCCACTATGCATAGAACTCTCAATAACAAACATTCTGTACAGATCACCTGGCAGAACTAAAGATGTCACCACCAGTGATACATTTCAGAATGGAAATCAGGAAGAGGAAAGATTTTACAATGGGCAAACGCTGACTACATAATCTATAAATGAATAATGTAAAAATAAGCAATTTTAGTAATGATGTTATTTTCACTACAGTTCCTCTTTAACCTATTTTGGTTCCTGGACGTAGAAACTACGTCCAGGAACCATGTGCGCTACCGCGCGCCCCCGCGGCCGATCGCGCGCGTGCACGCGCACTCCCGGCTGCAGATTCGGTAGCCAAGGAATCAATGTATCGGGCTATGGTGCCCGATCACTGATTCCTCTCCCCCGCTGAAAAAGCGACAGCTTCTCTCAGAAGCTGCGCCTTTTCTGCCCGTTCCCTCCCCGATGCGCCACTCTAAGCGTGTGTTACGCTTAGAGTGACGTCATGTAAACAAACTCATGGCCGCCATCTTGTGGCCAAAAAGTAATACTACAACTGAAAATAAAAATAAATTAAAATGAACACACATTTACATTATAAATCTATTGTTTACCCCCCACCCTCCCAAAACTACCCAAATAAAATGTTTACTATAAAAAAACATGTAAATATTTACCTAAGGGTCTAAACTTTTTAAATATCAATGTAAAGATGAAATATTTCTAGATTTTTTTTATTTTAAACTTGTTAATAGTGATAGATGCAAAATGGAAAAAAATGCACCTTTATTTCCAAATAAAATATTGTCGCCATACATTGTGATAGGGACATAATTTTAACGGTGTAATAACCGGGACATATGGGCATATACAATACGTGAGTTTTAATTATGGAGGCATGTATTATTTTAAAACTATAATGGCTGAAAACTGAGAAATAATGAATTTTTCCATTTTTTCTTATTCTTCCTGTTAAAATGCGTTTACAGTAAAGTGGCTCTTAGCAAAATGTACCCCCCAAAGAAAGCCTAATTGGTGGCGGAAAAAACAAGATATAGATCAGTTCATTGTGATAAGTAGTGATAAAGTTATAGGCTAATGAATGGGAGGTGAACATTTCTCTCATGAAAACCACGGAACCTGAATGGGTTAAGAAACATATTAAGGCACTTCCTGCATTAGGTTCTAAGTAACAAGAGTACAGTAAGGTCCCGTTTACACTTAATCAGTTAGTATGCGTTAGTGCACATTGGTACGCGTTTTTTTCCATAGCAGTTCATTGGGAAGATTTCAGTTAAAACGTGTTAAGTGTGAAAGGTGCCATAGGAAAACGTGGGCATTAATTTGAAAATCAGTTTTCTTTCAGTTATAACTGAGAGCAACTGATTAAGTGTAAGGCCTCGTTCACATCTGTTGCGCTGAAAAAAACGTGTTAAAGCGCATGGTAAAAAACGCATGCGCTTGTGCGCGCTTTAGTCCGCGTTTCTGTGCGTTGCGCTGCGCTTCTTTAAAGCACGTTTTGCTTACTGTAGCAGCAGCAGTTGTCAATAAAACTTTGTTTTTGTTTTTAAATGTATTTTTTTCTCCAATTAGGGGTAAAAAACGGATGCGCTTCAATGCGCTTGTACGCGCTTCTATGCGCTAAAAAAGCGGACCCATTCACTTGCATTGCTGGGCGCTTTACAGCTCAACGCACAGAAATGCCTGCAACACTACGTTTCTGTAACGCTGCTCAGCGCAGCGCATAGATGTGAACCAGCTACATTTAGTTACATGGAAAAATCAATACCTTGCTGAACGCACAGGGCAGTGCGCTGTGGAAAGCGCACAGAAACGGCCCTGATGTGAACGAGGCCTAAACGGGGCCTTAGCCACTTCACCACTGAGGGGTTTTACCCCTTGAACACCAGAGCAATTTTCACCTTTCAGCGCTCCTTCGATTCATTCGTCTATAACTTTATTATTACTTATCGCAATGAAATGAACTATATCTTGTTTTTTTCGCCACCAATTAGGCTTTCTTTAGGTGGGACATTATGCCAAGAATTATTTTATTCTAAATGTGTTTTAATGGGAAAATAGGAAAAAATGTGGGAAAAAATTATTATTTTTCAGTTTTCGGCCATTATAGTTTTTAAATAATGCATGCTACTGTAATTAAAACCCATGAAATGTATTTGCCCATTTGTCCCGGTTATAAAACCGTTTAAATTATGTCCCTATCACAATGTTTGGCGCCAATATTTTATTTGGAAATAAAGGTGAATTTTTTTCAGTTTTGCATCCATCCCTAATTACAAGCCCGTAGTTTATAAAGTAACAGTGTAATACCCTCTTGACATAAATATTTAAAAAGTTCAGTCCCTAAGGTAACTATTTATGTTTTTGTTTTTTTTTATTGTATTTTTTTTTTTTTTATTACAAAAAAAAATAATTGGGGAGTGTGGGAGGTTATGAGTTAATTTATTGTGTAAAACGAATGTGTTTGTATATGTAAAATGCTTTAGGGTGTAGTTTTACTATTTGGCCACAAGATGGCCACAGTGTGTTTGTTTACATGCGACCTGTAAGCGTCCGGAAGGACGCTTACAGGAAGCAGTACGAGGCTGGATAAATTACAATGATCGCGCTGTTTCTAATAGAAGCAGCGGATCATTGCGGGGGCTTAGATAAACGAACGGGAATGGATTTTCCCGTTCATTGATCTCTGGGCGAGCGGGCGGCGGCGTGCACGAGCGGCGGGAGCGCGCGCACGAGTGGCGGGAGCGCGGACAGCGGCGGTAGCACGGAAGGTACGGATTTCTCCGTCCCTGGTTTTTTAGGGGGGGAAAAAGGGATGGAGAAATTCGTACCGCGGGGGGTAAAGTGGTTAAAGAGAAACTCCGACCAAAAATTGGACTTTATCCCAATCAGTAGCTGATACCCCCTTTTACATGAGAAATCTATTCCTTTTCACAAACAGACCATCAGGGGGCGCTGTATGGCTGATATTGTGGTGAAACCCCTCCCACAAGAAAAGTTCGAACTTTTGGCAGTTTCCTGTCTGTGAACCTTGTTGCATTGTGGGAAATAGCTGTTTACAGCTGTTTCAAACTGCCAAAAACCATGCAGCAGCTACATCACCTGCCAACAGTAAAATGTTCACTGGAGTTCCTCTTTAAGGGCCCTTTTCCATTAGCAATCCCTAGCGTTCGCGCTGAGCGATTGCGACTCAGCAAAGTAACAAATTTGCCCGGCGTTTGCGATCACGATTTTGCTATGCTATGCACTGCATAGCAAAATCGCGGCAATAATCGCTCTGTGGCGCAATCGCGATTAAGCAAAAAACGAAACGCGGTAGTGGAAATGACCTACCGCGATTCCTATGTTAAAAAGCAAACCGTAGCGATTTGAAAATCGCTAGCGGTTTGCGATTCAGCAATCTCAAACGCTGTAGTGGAAAAGGGCCCTTAGAGTTGAGGGCCTATGAAAAGGGTTTTTAAAAACATGACTTGTACACACTGCTGCGCTTGCGCCACGCATTTAAAACTACATGCGATTTTTAATCACAAGGTCTTTTGAACAATCGATTTATTTAAAAAAACGCAGCACAAGCGCAGCAGTGTGTACAGGCCCTTAAACCGTGTGCACACGCTAGGCTAGAGGATTCTTAATAGGATTAGGAAATTAATGTTTTGGTCAAAATGTGTTTGAGTTTAGCACAAAGGACATCAGGGACCTATAGGCCATTGGGGGGGGGGGGGGCAGAGGGGGGAAGGGGAGAAGCAAAGTCGTCCTCCCGTTTTCTGGGCTTCTAGTCGGAGGGTTTGTGAACAGAATTAGTATTTTCCAGGGTTCGCCGTAACAGAGGATTGGCTGCGACTGCAACCATCTAGCCCCGTACTGTATTAAAATGAGACTTTTATGAGATATATGCCTGTGCTGGCCCCCGCTGACTCCTGAGCCCCGGCCTCCCCTGGGCCCCATCACCGGGACAAGCCCAATAAAATACATCAAAATATGGACCACGGGGAAATATTACTTCCCGTGATTTACAGCCATAGAGGCCTGCGTGCCGGGAGACAGAGTCCTGCTTACCGCTTGCGGCGCGGGAATAACATTTTCCAGAAGATGATTACTGTCTTCCAGGGACCTGTTTAATTAATGAAACAGAAAAAACAAATCGCATTAATGCTCCTCTCGTTACATTAGCATTACTGATACGAAGCATAACCAAGATGCTGCAATTCATCAGATTTCTTCATTACATTTGTCGAGTTCCAGACAGAACAAATCTATTTATTATACTGAGTGTTCTGTCGATCTTCCTCTGATCTTTCCACAGCTGCTAGCATTGGTGGGTGAGTCAGGCCTGGATTTCCCAGCAGGCACTTGGGCATGGTGCCTCAGAGCCTACAACATGTTAAGCCGCTCACAAAGCTGAGCTTTAAAGAGAACCTGTAAGAAAAAAAACAGCCCCTGGGGGGTACTTACTTCGGGAGTAGGAAGCTGGATCCTAATGAGAATCCCCCGAACGCTCCTGTGCAGCACGGATCCAGCGCTGGCACTTCCGGGCAGCAGCAGATGGCAATATTTAGCTTTGTGATCCAGCGGCGCAGGCGCAGTACCGGCAGCTTCCCCAGCGGGCATCAGCGGAGATAGCCGAGCTGGATCAGGTCCGCTCTACAGCACAGGTGCAAGCGTCTTACGCCTGCGCAGTAGAGCGGACCCAATCAGGCTTGGCTCTTTCCACCGTTGCCCAAGAGGGAGAATGGTTCTACGCCTGCACTAGATCCCTAAGGTAAATTTCGGCACGTGCTGCATGCGCTAAAGCACCTGCACGCATTCCTTCGTGGGAGCCAGCGCTGGATCGGGGCCACAAAGGAGGATGACGGAAGTCTCGTTAGGATCCAGAGGCTTCTCCATGGCAACAGTCTGTCACATGATATAACGTCAGAACGTGCCAGCATATTACAAGCTGGCTCTTCCTGACGTGGCGTCCTGTTGCCATGGAGATGCGACGTGGGACTTCCGTGAGCGAGGTGAGTTTCAAATTCCCTGCTGCCCGTGTGCAATTTCACAGGGAGGGAGGGGGGGAAGGACGGGAATCCAGCCACCTGTTGGTGGGCCGTAGTTTGCCCAGCGCTACCACAGGGGCACTTTTTTCCTTACAGATTCTCTTTAACTACCTTTTCCACCACTACAGTATATCTACATCCTCTGTGACTTCACCTAAGCCACGAGGACATAGATACACGTCTTGTAGCTGAAGCACAGCTGTGTATGGTTGGGCATTGCTCCTGTGCCCACCTCCGGCACTATCTGCTGCAGCACTAATTGGTGAATGGGAATATAGGTTCCCTGAGCTAATGAGATTGATTTTTACCATTAAAAATACTTTTATTTTCTCAGTTCATAGTGAACAATACACACTGTAGCATTATTTCAAAATCAAATATCTTCACCATAAATTGTGACAGGAATGTAAATTAAGTTTTGTACTAAACAGTGGAAATGAATTGAAATGTTTTGTTTTTTTTAAATCTACAATAGCGCTTTTATCTTTAAACTGGAATTGTTAAAACTGAGAAATAATGTGTTTTATCTATTTTATTCCTCTTTTTCTTATTAAAACGCATAAAAAACCCAATGTGAGTGTACATAATACAATTTGAGAAGCTTTCACCATACATAACCTTGAATGCAAATGTCACTTCTTTAAAGGAGAACTGTAGTGAAAGGTATATGGAGGCTACCATATTGATTTCCTTTTAAGCAATACCAGCTACCTGGCTATCCTGCAGATCCTCTGCCTCCAATACTTTTAGCCCTAGACCCTGAACAAGCATGCAGCAGATCTGGTGTTTGACATTTTTGTAAGATCTGACAAGATTAGCTGCATGCTTGTTTCTGGTGTGATTCACCCTACTGCAGCCAAATAGATCAGCAGGGCTGCCAGGCAACTGGTATAGCTTAAAATGAAATCAATATGGCAGCCTCCATATACCTCTCACTACAGTTCTCCTTTAAGGTAGGAATACTGGTACCTTTTCTACCCTAGTCCATTGCTATCCAGCATAAGATACAGCTTGTGTTACTAAAGGCTAGGGATGGTCCTTGACTTCCGCGGAATTAAGATTTCCGCGATTCGGTTCCAACGGAATAGAATTGCTATATCGCTATGGCGGAATTTACGCAGAAAAATGTGGAATTCCGCGGAATGCAAATTTTTTCTGCCTAAAAATAAGAATTTCTGCTCGACAGCCTTACAAATTCCACCCAAACTTTCCTCTCTTCCTCCCTCCTCCTGTCTTGTCTTCCAGGGAATTGTAGGATGTCAAAAGCCAGCTTACATACATTGGCCAAAAATCGAACCCAGGTCTAGTGCTTGGAAGGCAGCTCTTCTCACCGCTATACCTCCACCAACACTACATGCTGAAGCCAGCCTAGCATGTACCATTATGATATATCCAAGAGAAATATGAGCTTCCTTAGGGATTTGTAGGATGTCAAAAGCCAGCTCACATACATTGGCCAGGAATCGAACCCAGGCCTACCGCTTGGAAGGCAGCTATCCTAACCATTATACCACCAACACTACAATGCTACATGCTGAAGCCAGCCTAGCATTTACCATTGTGATATACCCAAGAGAAAACTCTCTCTCTCTCATCCTGCAATTCCCTAAGTAAGCAAATTTTTCTCTTGGGTATATCACAATGGTACATGCTAGGCTGGCTTCAGCATGTAGCATTGTAGTGTGTAGTGTTGGTGGTATAATGGTGAGGAGAGCTGCCTTCCAAGCAGTAGGCCTGGGTTCCATTCCTGGCCAATGTATGTGAGTTGGCTTTTGACATCCTACAAATCCCTAAGCATGCTCTTTTTCTCTTAGATATATCATAATGGTACATGCTAGGCTGGCTTCAGCATGTAGTGTTGGTGGTGGTATAGCGGTGAGGAGAGCTGCCTTCCAAGCACTCAGACCTGGGTTCGATTCCTGGCCAATGTATGTGAGCTGGCTTTTGACATCCTACAATTCCCTGGAAGACAAGACAGGGAGGCAGGAAGGAGTAAGGAAGGGAGAAAAAGGACCAGGGGAACAGCCAACAGGTGCTATGGGCTACCATTTAGCATAAACAAGGTCTCATTTGCGATTACTTTAATTTTTCCGCTAGAATGCGGAATTCCAGCGGAAATGTCATAGCGACGGAATTTAGCGCTGGCAGAGTCAGCGAATTCTGGCGGAATGGAATTTGCTCTTTCCGATCATCCCTACTAAAGGTGTCTCCAACCTCCACCGAGTTACCCATAATCCTGGATGACCCCCAAGCGGGCTTTCCTTTCTTTCTATTTGGAGCTGCGACCACCCCTTCCACCAGAAACAAGGTCGGGTGGGGACGTTCTCTCCCCACCTGCTTGAGTGGTTGCTTTTTGGTCAACCCAATTTTGTGAGTATATCATCTTTATCTACATATACTTCACAGTGATCTGACGTTATTACACCAGATCGGGCTTTCTGTGTCTTTTTTGTCTCCTACAAGAACCACCATTGTTCCTGAATAAGCCTGTGTGCAGGTCTCTCTTCTTGATTGTATGCATATGACCTTGTCCGCGCACTCTGCCGCAGGGTCATATCAATGACATTTTGTGTGTTGCGGTGCAATGCGATGGGGGCGGAGCATTGCACCGCAAAAACGCATTGGTCAGGTGTAAAACCGGCCTTAAAGTGAATGGGAACCGGTTTATTACAATTCATTTGAATAGAGGACAATTCAGCTTACTTTTTTTCACTTCTTTTGTGCCCACTTAACCCCTCAGTTTCATCCTCATTGCTCTGAAATCGCCCGTTATTGTATTTGACCGTTTCGGTCGAAAAACTCTTTGTTCATACAATACAATACAATAATAATACAATAACATTTCTATAGCGCTTTTCTCCCATAGGACTCAAAGCGCTTGTTCATGAGGAGGCAGGAGGCATTTTTGGCTTCCCTACCCCCTTTCCCCGCCCCTCCTTTCCGCATTCATTACAATGCGCGGCTCTGTGGTCTCCCTCACAGAGCGCGCACGTCTTGACGTCTTGTCTTCGCTCGGCATCTTGGGATACAAGAGAGGCTGCTGACCCGGAAGAGAAAGAAAAGGTCAGCAGCCATCTTGAATACCGGAGGATAATATAATGCGGCTAAATTACCAGAACGAGGAGACGGGGAGCGGCGAAAACAAATGTAAGGCATCAGGTTTTTTATTTGCTACAAATACATGTATTAGTGTAAAAAACATATAAATTCAATTCCCATTAGCTTTAAAGAGAAACTGTCGCGGAAATATTAAAATTTAATACACATACAAATAAAAAGTGCATATTTTCCAGAGTAAAATGAGCCATAAATGACTTTTCTCCTATGTTGCTGTCATTTACAGTAGGTAGTAGAAATCTGACATTACCAACAGGTTTTGGGCTAGCCCATCTCTCCATAGGGGATTCTCAGCACGGCCTGTATTCTTTATAAAGACACTCCCTGAAAAAGATTTATACAAAGATGCTGGCCAGCCTCCCTGCTCACCGTACACTTTTTTGGCAGTTGGACGGAGCAACTGCCATTCACTAAGTGCTTTTAAAAATGAAGAAAACCCTAAGAACCCCCTATGAGAAGATGGGCTAGTCCAAAATCTGTCAGTAATGTCAGATTTCTACTACTTACTCTAAGTGACAGCAACATAGGAGAAAAGTAATTTATGGCTCATTTAACTCCGGAAGAAACGTACTTCTTATTTGTATATGTTAACATGTATTTTAACTTTTAAGATTTTCGTGACAGAGGTCCTTTAATTAGACAAAGAAATATATAGCAAAGTCAAAGCTGTCTAGTTCAGCACTGCATTGCTCACTGCTTCTGGCTCCTCCTCCCTGTAGGTAGTGGGGGTTTGGCCTTGTCCAGGCTTCCTGTTGTTGTGTTATAACCCAGTTTTTGTTATTCTGGAACGCAACAGCAATAAGTGCTAGAAAGAAAAAACCTTTAAAAGCAAATACATTAAAATTTCAGTTAGAACGATATAAAAGTGAAATATATCATCTGACAGCCTGGCCTCGGGTTGGGTCAGCAATAACCGGTAAAACTTTAACTTCTATGGATCAATAAAACTGTGACCAATAAAGGCTCAGAAATCAGTTTTATTTGCCGCTCGCAAGGCCAAACTTTTGTATAGTCTTGACGACTGACAGCGACACATAAACTGCGATAAATAACATTTTGATCACTGAATGCAAAAATGAGTGTCCTTGTAAAAGTATCCGACTCTTTTATAAACTTCACAGAAGAGAAAACAACCTTTTTTTTGTGTATGGATGTTAAAGTAGAACTTAAAACAAAACTTAATTTTCATAGAAACAGTGTAGACAGTTGCTGGTTTTTTTTAGTGATTTGTTATGCTGCTGGTTTGTTTGTTTTTTTTGCATTTGAGCTTTATGCATTATCCTTCCTTCCATCTACACATCCTGCCTTTGCATCTTTGCATGTTTATTTTATTTCCTGCATTTGCATTGCACTTTAAGGTACAGTCAGACAATGTAGTCCAATGTCTGTCAGTGATGCAGATTGTAAAACTGTCCAGTAAGTGTAAACAATCGTCATGAACAACACCCATGAGATGATAGGATTCAATGAAACTGAAAAAAATGCACAAAGAAGACACTGGGATCTTGCAAGGATTGTGAGGTATTTATGTCAAATAGATAAGACCCTTGGTTTACTTAAAGGGGAACTTCAGCCTAAACAAACATACTGTCATTAAGTTACATTAGTTATGTTAATTAGAATAGAGAGGTAATATACTTTTTTACCCACCCTGTTTTAAAAAAAACAGGCAAATGTTTGTGATTCATGGGGGCTGCCATCTTTGTCATGGGGGCCAGCCATCTTTTTGGTTGAAAGGAGGTGACAAGGAGCAGGAGACGCAGTTCCAACTGTCCTGTGTCCTGATTGACCCTCCCAGCTGCACACACTAGGCTTCAAATGTCAAATTCAAAATGTAAAAAAAAAAATTGCACCAAAGCAGCAAAACGAGAACAACAACATCAGAAATCTCATCATGCTTTGCACAGCATCAGGGGAAAAAGCCCGGGCAGTTTTCTTCTGTGCAGCTAAAAATGAGGCTTGTATAAGAGAAACAAAGTTCTGATGCTGTGAAACTGTTAAAGAAACACCAGGCCTTTTCAGTGCTGCTGAGTCAATTTTTAGTCTGGAGGTTCACTTTAACACGTACATAGACTCAGACTGACATAATTTGAAGAGTTTTTTACAGACCCTATCCTGTTCACTGTATGCTGCTGGAGGCTGAAAACAGTTAATGATATGTTACTGAGCAGGGGAGGCACTCAGAGGGGTACAGCGATTCCCGGGGTGGGGGGCAGTGCTCCAGCATGCCCCAGTGTAGCATGTTCCATGGTTAGATACAGAGATTCAGCAGGACAGCCAGGCAATCTGCATTGTTTAAAAGCAATTAAATGTCAGCCTTCATATCCCTCTCACTTCAGATTCCCTTTAAGTGTTGTACATACCAAGTTACCGTAGGAAAGTAGCACCAATTCGTCCGCATACAGACTAAGGAGCAAAAAGTTGGTTCAAAGAGGCGGGGCAAACTTTTGTAAGAAAAGTGATTATTTGCATAATGTTTCCATAGACAGTCTCTTTGGAACTAGTGATCATTTTGGCGTACATATTCCTGTGCAGGCAGCCAGGGCCGGATATGTACTCTTTACCGCCCAAGGCCACTGTCACCATCCGCCCCCCTCCAGTATAGGTAGCCAGATGACCCCTCCCCTCTAGTATAGTTAACCTGATGGCTGCCTCTTTATTATAGGCAGCCATATGACACCTCCCCCTTTTCCCTCCAGTATAGGTAGCCAGGTGACTCCCTTTATCCCTCCTTTTCCCACTCACCCCCTTTCAGTATAGGTAGCCAACTCGCCTTCACACAGCAGCAGCCATCTGTGTGACTTATTTCTCCGATCGTCTCCAGTGCAGAAGCTTCCTCTTCCTTTCCGTCTCCAATGCTGCCCAAGTCCAGCGGGCCACAATGCAAATGTGCACAGAAAGCAAGATGGCCGCTGCACAGGCCGCTGGCACCAGAGTAACGCGGTCAGGCGCTCTACTGATTTCCCTTAATTGCAGCATGTGCAAGCTTGCAAATGCTGCATAAGTTTAGCCTGCTGCTTTGGTGCTGTAACGATTGGTGAAGCACAGAGAGGTCTGATTACCGGTGATCTGCAGTATCACGGGGAATACAGACGTATACCAGATTATAAGTGATCTGCAGTCTCACCGATAATCCAATATACTAGCTAACCTCTGTTCACCTGAGTAGAGTGTAGTGTTTTGGTGTAACAGTAACAAGCCTCAGCGCAGTCGGAAGTACTGCGCTGATTCCTTCCGCAGATCTGGACTCTCCAAGACGGGAGGAGTCAGACTGATAGTAGGAAGGTTAGTCTGAAAGTGACACTCAGGAGGAGATGCCACTGACAGGACGGGGAACCGCCTCCAATAATGAGGTCGGTTCTCGAGGTCGGACAAGCCAGGTCGATACACACGGACAGATAAGGTACAAAATCAGGAGGCAAAAGCAGAGTCGAAGTACAGGCAAGGTTTGGCAACAGGGTATCAGATATATCAAGGTACAAAATCAGGAGACAGAAGCAGGGTCTAGGACGAGCCAGGGTTCGGCAACAGAGTATCAGAGATATCGAGGTACAAGATCAGAGTACAGGAGGATAGTCGAGACAGGCAAAGGGTCATAACAGATAATCACAATCAAACTAGTACTTTAGCTATCAACAGAATCTAGCTAAGTGTAGGATTACAGCTCCAGCTGGTCCCGGCACAGTTGCGGATCTGACTACGGATCTGAGTGCTCCCACGTATGTGATCGCACGCCAGACAAGGAACAAGTGAACAGCCAGCAGTATATATACTCAAGGACCTTTCCAGGACCTTCCTAATTGCTGGACCAATGAAAGTTGTGGAAAATGTCAGCTGACCAGCCTGGTCAGCTGACTACTTCTGGCTGTTATATAAGCTCTGTCTCTGTGCGCGCGCGCGTCACTCTGAATCCTGGTGGACTATCAGTCCCAGCCACACCAGAACTGTCTTGCAATGTATCTTGAGCACCACGTGTGGGGGCCGCTTCCAATGCGGATTCCGCCGTTTTCAATGCGGATTCCGCCGTTCCCAATGCGGATTCTGCCGCTCTGCCTAAGCGGCATGCGGCGGTTTTTCCGCGTTGCGACGCCCTGCTGGACGCGGAAAGAGCCGCCTCACCTTGAGAGACGGCGGCTTTTCCGCGTTTCCTTACAGGTGCCCTTGCTCATGTGGTGCCCTAGGCCTTGGCCTAGGCGGCCTTGGCCTAAATCCGGCCCTGCAGGCAGCTTCGGATGATGCATCTTGTGCTCATATGCTCTGATTAAAATGTTCAGGCTTGTGACAGTTAAACATGAAGTAAAGTTTGGATAAAATGACAAAAACAGTGGTTTCCTATTTTGATTACGTTTTTGGTAGCTGTGAGAAAAGTGTGCCTTGAGGTACATCACCAGTTTATCTAGTTGTTTTAATAAAATGTTCTACTCACGCCTTTGAAGGCTACCTCATCATGACTATTAGCGATGATCGTAATTTGCCAATTACGATGATGAGAACTTTCCCGTAATTTTTTGACAATTAGAGCCATACCAAATTACGATTTGGACATTCAATTGATTTTGCATAATCCATTCGTAATTACGCAAAACTTACTGTAATTTTGTGCCAAATTTAGTGGTTAATAGCTAAGCTAAGGTGAGTTTAAAAAAACATTTTTACTTTGCATCTTCAAAATCGATTATCCCAAAAATACTTGTTGAAAAAAATTTTTTTGACCTGTTCCCACTCCTCCCTTTAACATTCGTAGCAATTTTGGTGACAACAGCATGTTGCTTTTAACCACTAAAGATGACACAAAATTATGTGAAATTACGCATCCTGATTAGGTTTACATATGAAATTAATTATGATTTTTCCTATAATCTTACATCATAATTGAGAAATACGATGCAAAATTACGTTTTTGTGAAATTCATGCTCATGTCTCACCTGTATGTTTTTCTGAAATGAGCCGTGGAATGTTGATCAGTCTGAGGAGACGGTCCTTTCTTCTTCTTGGCGGGAGCCTTGTAGTACCGGTACTTGGAAAGGAAAGAGCTGGCAGACTTCTTCAGTAATCTTGGTTTGACATTTGTAAAGTGCGCAGAGTGTTTATCTAGAAGGTCTCCACTGTAGGTCTGTTTCTGGGGATCATTGTAGGGCTTTTTCTCTGGAAACTTTTGGCTGGTATGAGGTCCTTTGGGGACCACCAGGTCACCCTGGTATTGGGTGTCTATCTCTTTCCAGTGCAGGAGCTCCCATGCAGTTGGGGATGGTGACTGCATCCTCCATGTGTTTGTAGATTGGCCCATTGTAGCCATTTGACCTTCATGTACCTGGAATATATTTCTTGAAGGCTTAATTCAGACAAAATGTCTCAGGCTCAGATTTCTCAGCATTTTAAATATTAACAGCCCATTCCCCAACTGACCCACTCTGGCCCTAACTCCTCAGACTAGCCAAACACCAACCTGTCTGCTAATCCACACTAACCCCCCCCCCCCCCCCATCATGATCACATCCAGTCAGCTATCAGCCATGACCTTCTGTTTGCACCCTGACCAAATCCAGTCCACTGCCAGCCCTGACCTTCTGCTTGTAACCTGACCATGCCCAGCCCTGACCTTCTGCTTGTAACCTGACCATGTCCAGCCCTGACCTTCTGCTTGTACTCTGGCCATGTCCAGCCTTGACCTTTTGCTTGTACCCTGACCATGTCCAGCCTTGGCCTTCTGCTTGTACCCTGACCATGTCCAGCCTTGGCCTTCTGCTTGTTCCCTGACCATGTCCAGCCTTGGCCTTCTGCTTGTACCCTGACCATGTCCAGCTTTGGCCTTCTGCTTGTATCCTGACAATGTCCAGCCTTGGCCTTCTGCTTGTACCCTGACCATGTCCAGCTTTGGCCTTCTGCTTGTATCCTGACCATGTCCAGCCTTGGCCTTCTGCTTGTACCCTGACCATGTCCAGCCTTGGCCTTCTGCTTGTACCCTGACCATATCCAGCCTTGGCCTTCTGCTTGTACCCTGACCACATCCAGCCTTGACCTTCTGCTTGTACCATGATTACAACATGATGCCAAGCCTGTCTTCCTGCAACTGACTATCATGTGCTACTTATGTCCTAAAGGCTCATAAATACGCGGTATAGAAATGTCTCTCAAAACAGGAGACGGGGAACGGTTTGTGCAACAATTGCTCCGTGAGTACGCAGCGCGCGACAAGCCCTAGCACAAGAGATCAAACCGTCTGATCACGCACAACTTTTGTAGTGCAAACCGTTGTGCAATTTAGAGTTGTTGTGCTGTGTGTACGAATGTCTTAAAGATGGACAGCTTGTTGAGAGCTTGGAAGCAGGCGACGATGATCACTTTACAAGTCCATGGCAGACTGCTTCCGTTGTGAGATCGCTCAGTTTGCTATCGCATGCGTATAATTGTTGCTGGTGCGAATTGTCGCTCAAAACTGCACGCTGCAATCTTCTGTCTTTAGTTCCTGCCTCGCAGCTGAAGATATTTGTATGCCGTGTGTATGTACCTTAATTCTACTAACCTGACCATGTCCTGTTTTCTGTAAGTGGACGAATTCCTGAAGATCCATTCTATAGCCCTAGTTCTAGCACTTGGCATGGTGTGAGCAGCACCGGAGGTAAAGAAATCATTACTAACCTTGCTTTGTTCAGGGAAATTGATTTGTGAACTGTGACGAGAGGAAGCCTGGGCCTCTTGGAGCTCCTTCTTGAATTTCTCGATGGCTCGGAGTAACTTTTCCTTGTTCTGCTGATCTTTGTCTGCAGAAGGGAACAGGGGGGTTGTTCAGTTTGACTCTTTGACCATTCATTTATGAAAGCTATTAACTAGGATTCTCAGTGTGTTAAAGCAGACGTGGACTTAGAACTTCCTCTCTGCTCTAAACGATAAGCAACAGCATAATAACCTTTAACTACCTAATGACTGCGTGACGCCAATTGGCGTGAACGCGGCAGCAGCTCCAGCACCACATAACATAATTGGCGTCAAGTCCTGGGGCGGGGATTTGCAGGAGATCGCATGCGCGGATGCACGCGCATCTCCGCTTGAATGACGGAGCTCCGCTCTGTCATCAGTCTCCCAGCGATGATCGCTGTCCCCCAGCAACACCGCTGTCACTATGGCAGAAAAAAAATAAAATAAAGACTCTAGGAGCGATCAGAGCCCACCAACAGAAAGCTCTGTTGGTGGGGAGAAAAGGGGGGCGGGGATCACTTGAGTTCTGAGTTGTACGGCCCTGCAGCGAGGCCTTAAAGCTGCAGTGGCCTAAATTGAAAAAAAAAATAGCCTGGTCACTAGGGGGGTGTACGCCCACGGTCCTCAAGTGGTTAAAGAAAAAACATTTCTTTGTTAAAGCTGGTACAAATCCTGCAATAAATCTGCAGTGTGACTACTTCCTGCTTTCACGGAAGCAGGCATAGTGTTAACATCCTGTGTTTGCAAATTAGCTGCTCTGCCGAGACAAACAGCTGATAAATCTGAGAGAGCAAATTACAGTTGTAATTAGTCACAGATGAGGGGGAATTAGACAGGCTAACTCTCTCAATACATAACAGGGTACATTTCTCTCTGCTTTCCTTCTGTCCTGTGCAAGAGTTCAGGTCCACTTTAAAAATAGGTCATATTTGAAAGTTGTTGTTTGCCTAAACATGGAATTCACAGAAAACATACAAAAAATTAACTTAACGTGTACAGTTTCTCAATGTTCAAAGCAGATCACAAAGAAGAAAAAAAAAGTGTTGCAAAAGTTGATATCAATTAGATAATAATTTTATCCAATGGATTTAGCTTTATATTGGCCCTGTAGTGAATTCATGAAAATGAATCCACAGTTATATCATGAAACAAAAGTGTGTCTTACCATGATAACCTCTCTGTCCCTAATACAGCCAATTGTAAAAGTGAAAGCGCAGCTTAATCTAGCCTGACTGCTGCTGACTCTCATGTGATCATTCCTCAGCCCTGCCTACTGATGACTCATGCTGTCAGCTTGAGTCTCTAGAAGGGAGGGGCTAAGGAATTATTACATGGGAGGCAGCAGCAGTCAGGCTAGACTGAGCTACATTAGACTATTGCTCTAACCGAATTTCAGATGGGAAAAAGCTGAGTTGAGCTGCACAGCTTCTGTTTAATGTTGCGTTGTCTTTATAAAATAACAGAAAATACACTCAGTCAGAATAGGAAAAAGCACCTGCACTTTCATATAAGAAACAATTTTTGCTTTCAGGTTACGAGGTGCTCCTTATACTAGTGATATTCAGAGTTTGCACATTTTCACCAAAGTCATTTTTGCATCGAAAATGCTATTTTCGATTTTGAAAAAATATTTGCGAAAATACATTGTATTATCGCAATATGGTGAAAGAAAATGAATTTTTCTTTCTGACACAAAAAAGTAGGTATTTTATATAGCGAAAAGTGCAAAACCCATGTTTTTTAGAGTGAAAAATATGAAAAATCATAAACATTACACAATTATTTTCTGTGGAATTTTTGCTCGAAAGTTGAGTTTTTCATTATTTTCATGAAAATGAATGTGAAAAGAATATCTGCATTTTCGCTCATCACTGGTGATGCTAATTGCACAATGGGTGCTACCAGGGCCAGATTTACCATAAGGCACTGTAGGCACATGTCTACAGGCGCCTGATGTTGGAAAGGCTGCTCACTCCCCTCCCTGAGCGCCTCCCTCCTTCCTTCTCTATGCAGAGTCCTGAGCAGAGCGTAAATAAGTGGTTACTCACCCAGCCCTTGGCATTCCACTGATGAGATCTCCCTTCAGTTGGGGCACCACTAGAATCAGAATCAGAATCAGAATTTATTTCGCCAAGTACAACGGTGGATTGTACCCGGAATTGGTTTTGGCGCATACAGGGTCGTTGATGAAAAACAGAAAAGAGCACGGTTAAGCATGGTACATACATAGACATGGGACAAGCACACATAGGACAGCATTACAGCTTGTGCGTACAATTAAGCAGAGCAAGGTCGTATACAGTTAAGCATGGTACATACGTATAAACAGTAAAAGCAAAATAAAAGCAAAGACAGAGAGCATTACAGCATAAACGTACAGTTAACGTAATACAAACAGAGCAAAAACATACACTGATAGCAGGAACAGAAAAGAGTGGGGCTGGAGGAGCAGCCTGAGAGCTGATCTGAGCGCTGCCATTTTCGGCACTGGACGCTACACAGCGACACGCTCCAACGAGACAGGTACTCCGATTGTCCACGAAAAGTAGAGAGGAAACTGAGGGGGAAAAAATGGAGGTGGACAGCAGAGATAAAGAGAGAATGAGGAAAGAGAGAGAACCAAGGAGAGAGGCAGAGGCAGGGACCTTTTGGTTGAACAGATTAAAAGCCCCTGGTACAGTCCGATAATCAGTCACCATGTGCTTGATCCGAGGTGGTCCAGAGTTCTTATGCTGGTGGTTGCGGGCAGAGGGGGCCCAGTGGTGGTGGTTGCTCCACGTGGATTGCGGCAGCTGCTCAGCTGATCAGGCCCAGGCTGGTCAGGGCAGCAGCTATGTGCCTCCTGGATTGTTGTGGTCAGATGGGGAGGCATCCTGAATGTGCCCGAGGTGGCTTCCAGGCAGCGGTGGTGAAGGACTCAGTGCCTGCCTGGTCCCCTGGTCGCTCCACGTGGGTGGCGGTGGCCGCCTCAGCCGATCGGCCCTGTGGTGTTCTGACTGTGCCCAGAGGGAGCAGCTCTCCGACGAAGATGCGGCGCTGGTGAGATGCGGATGGTATGGCTGCGGGGCTGCAGCAGCAGATGTGCTCACAGTGAGCGGATGGGTCAATGGAGGGCACCGACATCCGGCTGTCCTCTCGATCTCCGGTGCACCCCTCATGCGGCGTCCTGGTCTCCTGGCAACTAGCGCAGTGGCTGGCCCGACTCATCAGCCCGCCGGAATGCGGAAATCGGGCCGGTGGAGTCAAAGCGCGTCCTCCTCACTCCCAGGTCACGGCGGACGGAGGAACGGGCCATGTGCCAGAGAGCATGCACTGGGGTCAGCTCCTCGGCGGCAGAGCAGACGATGCCAGCCTGCGGCGCACGCCTAGGGCCTCTGCATCTCACCTCAGGCGGGCGGCGGATGTTACTGAGAGCAGGTGGGAAAAATTAAAAGAAAAAAAAGACCGGAGCCCTGTGGCCGTGGCGACCGCACCCGGCGCCATCTTAGATCTAGATGCTTACTACTGAGGCTACCTCTGGCTATCTAATGCTAAAGGACGCCTGTAGCTATGATGGGCAAGAGAAGTAAGGGAGAAGTGGTTCGGCGGGGTTTGTAGGTGTATGAAGGTAGAAGTCTAAGGTGCCAGGAGATCTATGCCTATAGGCTCTTGTGATGTAAATCCGGGCCTGGGTGCTACATCTGGATCCCCACAGCAAACAACAATCATGGGGCCACCTGAAGCAAACAGCCTCCCCTCTCACTGAGTAATGGCCCATACTCACGGGCTACAATTGTCGCCCGTGAGTATGAGGCGTTGCACGGGCGCGCACCCCGAACCGTCGCTTGTCGCTGCTGTCACCAGGCGATTGGCGCGGTCAATCGCCTGGCGACAGTTGCCGCCGCAACTGTTGCTAGTCCGCGGGTGTATGCGGACTAGCGACAGCAACCTCCATAAAGAACACGGAGCTTCCGGCGGAGGGAGGAAGAACGTCGGCGACAGCTTCCGTCGCACCGCTGGTCCCTCTTCCGCTTGTGTACGCCGAACTGTCGCGCGCACGCTCCCGTGTGCTAGCGACAGAGAAGAAAAGGTGCCCAGTGAGTATGGGCCATAAGGCTGAGCTAAAATATTATAGTCAAATCATACTTTTCCCACTGGCTGCTATCTCATGATATGCGTCCATAGCCCAGCTTGCTGATAAGGTGGTAAGTTCCACAAAGGTGGGATTTGCTTTTAAAGTGGAAATAAACTCAGAACTTCCTCACTGCTCTAAACGATTAACCACAGCATGATAACCTTTATGACATGGGTGTCAAACTCAAATAGACAGGGGGCCAAAATTATAAACTAAGACCAAGTTGAGGGCCAGCAGTCATATTTATTAAAAAATGGTTAAAATTTCAACCTTTTTTTTACTTTACAATGCAATGGGGTGGGCAAAACTTTTTAACAAATGGTCCACAAAGGAATCTTAAATTTGTTTGTTCCATAATACACATAATGTGACAGCAGTTTTTACAAAATACACAGTGCAACATCCTTTCATCCAAAATACACATAATGCGGCATCGTTTACCCCAAAATTCACATAATGGGGCATCATTTCCTCCAAAATACACATAATGTGACAACGTTTCTCCCAAAACAAACATAGCGCGGATACGTTTCCTCTGAAAAATAATAATGCAACAGTGTTTCCTCTGAAATAGACATAGCGCAGCAGCATTTCCATTAAAACACACATTTTTGTAAGATACACACGTTGTCAGTGGCATAACAATAGGGGCTGCAAACCTTTCAGCCATGTGTGTGGAAGGGGGGGGTTTGGCAGGGCGCCTCTGGGGCCTGCCTAGGGACGTTTTGAAGGGCAGGAGGGGTCGCAGCGTGAGGGGAGAGCATTGGCCACACATCGGCGGGGGGACACACACTCCCCACCGTCCGTCACCTTGTGCTCTCCCCTCAGTGCTCCCCCTCCAGCATCAATCAGTGGCAGCAGGCAGGAAGGAACAAATACCTTAATGCGTTCCATGCACCTTAGGTTCTGCTCTCTAAGTGCTCAACACTACTTCCTGTGTAAACAGGAAGTAGCATAAGGGACTTAGAGATTGGACCTCCGCGGTGGATCGACGTATGTGTTTCTGCCCGCCGCCTGCTGCCACTGTTTGATGCTGGAGGGGGAGTGCTGAAGGGAGAGCCCAAGGTCTGGGAGTGACTGATGCATTATAAACATAATGCAGCATCAGTGTTTCCCCAAAACTTAAATTATTAGCAGCAATTTCCCAAACATGTAAATAAAAACATGTAAGCCAGCATTTCCCCCGTTACAAAAGTTTTAAGGCAGTGTTTCCCCCATAAAATATGTGGCAGAGTTCCCCTATAATATTTGCTGTCTCTCTCCCCCACCCCCTGCCCCAGATAGTGCCCCCCAATCTCCCTGGTGTCAATAGGGGCACCTGACAGAGAACAAAACAATTTACTCACCTGGCAGGAGACTCCTCTCTTGGTCTAGTGTGTTGCTCACCAATCTTCAAACCAGCAAGTCTGGCTGCAAATCTCCTCTGCTGACAGGCAGTGCAGGGCTACAGGAAAATGGTGCCCGGAGCCCAGCACTGGAGACACAAAGAGACTCCAGTGCTGGACATTGGACGCCATTTTTCCATAGGCCTGTCAGTCTTCAGATGTCACAGTGGGCAGAGAAAGGGAGTGATAGAGCGTGGCTATGCTATGGAAGGTAAATAGGAAAGGCAAGGAATATTGTCTGTAACCTAAATTAATGTTCAGCGCTGCATAATATGTTGGCGCTTTATAAATACAATAAATAATAATAATAATAATAATAAAGGCAAGCAGGCGGGCAAGTGAATGGGCGGGCAGGCATGCAGGCAAGAGGGCGGAATAGAGAAAAAGAGTTGCAGTGGCGGGCCAAATTCAATATTAAAGACTGAAACTACTGGCGGGCCAAATTTTATGGTGCCACGGGCCCGAGTTTGACACCTATGCTTTATAAGAAAAAAAAAAAATCTTCATTGCAATTTATGGAAATCCTAAAAAAAAAAACCTGAAGTTATAACTTGGTTTCCATTTGCAGGGAGCACTGAAAGGGTTAAGCCTTAGTGTTTACTGTATGGGTAGAGCTGCCTAAGCAGAGCTCTTCTGCAGTCTATTCACAGCTGCTAATAACATAGTTACATATTTATTTGGGTTGATAAAAGACATACAGTACGTCCATCAAATTCAACCAGAGAACAACGTAATTAGACACTTTGATCTGTCTAAACAAACACAGAACACAGAGCAGTGGATTTCTTCAACAACTATATGTGAAATAAAGACTGTTATTGTGTGCTGTGCAAGAGTTCGGGTCTGCTACATCTACTTTATTAGCTCCATTCTTTTTAGGGACTTGTAAGTAGGAAGATCTGATAGGCAACTCTATGGCTTACTGCCCAGATCCGCCTCCGCTCGACAATGCTCATGTTTAAACAATAACAAACCTGTAATTACCCAATAAATCACCCTCTGTTCTGTGGGATTGTGGCCTGATGTTCTGCTGGCGATCTTCATTATCCGCTACAGCTGGAGGTCCAATTACAGCGGCAAAAATTACCCACAATGCTCCATTTTTATAATGTCACCCTGCACTGCGTCCTGTTGCTAATGTCTTGTCTAGGCTGAGTGTCTTATTGATAAACTAGATCTGTTCCCAGAATAAGGAAATAGAAGAATACTTTCCCCAAAAGCACATCTGTGCGTTCCCAGGCTTGTTATGCAACTTGACAAGGACAACATAACAGGTTTTCGGAGAGTTGCTTCTCCCGCAGATCGATACACAGACAGCTGGAGAGAAGAGGCGGCAAGCACATTTTTAAGCTTTCTGCTGAGTTTTACAATCCTGTCACCAACGCTGCTTAAAGAGAACCTGTACTGAGTAAAAATATTTAAAATAAACACATGAGGTAACTTCAAATGAACGTTACATAGTTACCTTGCCATCAGTTCCTCTCAGAAGCTCACCATTTTCTTCTGACAATAATCCCTTCCAGTTCTGACAATATTTTGTCAGATCTGAAATATATCAGTTGCTGTCAGTAAAATATCCGTTGCTGTCAGTTAAAGCTGAGAGGAACACTGATGTACCAGGTAATGTCCATCTTTTTCTATGGCTCAAGTGGGCAATGTTACAGTTTAACAGTGAGCTGACCAGAAAGCTGTTATGGGTAATGGCCATTTTCAAAATGGAGGACGGAAAATTCCCTTGATCACTGTGAACAAACAGGACGTGGGACAGGAGAAAGACACTGAGGAGTAGACTACATGAAGGTAAGTATGACTTGTGTATGCTTATTTTGACTTTTAATTTTCAGTTCAGGTTTTCTTTAAAGAGAAATACGGTGTGTATTCGAAACTCTTGATAGATTCTGGCACAATTTTGTATAGGCAATTAAAGAACACCGTTTTATGTGAATTATACGTACATGCACTGCCGTGCACTGATGAGGATCAACCAATCCGAAACAGTCTGTATGCATGTTGGATTATTATGGCTCTGTACAATTAACAAGCTGACACACCATTGCATTCCAGCGGTTCTGGAGGGTGTTTAGCTTCTAAGGGATAACAATGGTTGATTTGCATATATTCAGCAGTGATGCACTGGAAGACATCTCAAGCTCTCTCCAACCTGAATTATCACAAATTCTTTCTGTTTTAAGAAAGCAAACTTTTGTTTTCCTTAGTATTTTAGTAAGGGGTCTTTTAGGACCATGGTAGCCCCTCACACACACACCAATGAGTTCTGGGTCACCCTGAGCTTGCTGGTTAGTCTGTTGCAGATTCTGCACAAGCATAAAGGACCTGTAACGATCGGTGTCAGCACACAGAGAGAATCTGATTATTGGTGATCTGCAGTATCACCAAGAATACAGATATATACCTGATTATTGATGATCTGCAGAATCACCGATAATCCAAGTATAACTAACCTCTGGACACCTATATAGTGTGAGTGTTTGGTGCAACAGTAATGACTTTGAGTTGGACCACCCGAGGAGCAGGTGGTCTTTGGCAGTATGGGTGATACCGCCTTCTGGGAAGTGCAAAAACCTTCCAGCAGCCTGGGACCTCCAAAGGGGTGGAGCCCCAGGCTGAGAGTAGGAAGAACCTGACTGAGTGACACCTGGAAGGTGGATGTCACTAGTAGGTCTGGAGACTATCTCTTAAAGGAGAGAGATAGCTCTCAAGGTCGGGCAAGCCAGGTCGGCAACAGATAATGCCTAGTCTTGGGTGTGAGGTCCGTGGTCTCAACACCCTGGAACTAGTCTGGAGTATAATATGATGGTACACAGTATCCCTAGTCTTGGGTGTGAGGTCTGTGGTCTCGACACCCTGGAACTAGTCTGAAGTATAACACAATAACACAGAATCCCTAGTCTTGGGTGTGAGGTCCGTGGTCTCAACACCCTGGAACTAGTCTGAAGTTTAACACAATGATAACACAGAATCCCTAGTCTTGGGTGTGAGGTCCGTGGTCTCAACACCCTGGAACTAGTCTGAAGTATAACACAATGATAACACAGAATCCCTAGTCTTGGGTGTGAGGTCCGTGGTCTCAACACCCTGGAACTAGTCTGAAGTATAACACAATGATAACACAGAATCCCTAGTCTTGGGTGTGAGGTCCGTGGTCTCAACACCTTGGAACTAGTCTGAAGTATAACACAGAAGTAATCTGGCTCAGTGTGGATTCCCAGGTCCTCCTGGTTCTAACACACTGTAGGATCTGACTATGGTCTGAGTGCTTTCACGTAAGTGTTCGCAACGGCAGACAACCTGAGACTGACCAGCAGTAACTATATATAGAGCGGCGCTCTCCGGCGCCACCCATCAGTGATCAACCAATAGTCACTTACTCTGAGGTCAGCTGACCAACCTGGTCAGCTGATCCCTCCTCGGTTGTCATAAAGGTTCTGCCTTTCAGCGCGCGCGCGCGTATTCCTCAACCTGTGTGAACTAACAGACCCAGCCACACCAGACGCACGCTGCTGCGTGCAAACCGCCACGCTGGACGCGGAATCAGCCGCCTTGCTGCCAGTACACGCGGCGGCTTTTCCGCGTTCTATTACAGGACCTATGAACTTGTCTACCAATGTGAACTTATCAGCTTAAAGGACAGTTGCCTGGCAGCCCTGCTGATCTATTTCGTTGCAGTAGTGTCTGAATAACACCAGAAACAAGCATGTGGCCAATCTAGTCAGATTTGACAATGCGGCTAAAGGTATTAAAGGCAAATCAGTAGGACAACCAGGCAGCTGGTATTGCTTAAAAGGAACTAAATATGGCAGCTCCTCCCAGGGCCGGTTCTGCACTTTTTCTGCCTGAGGCAAACTTGTAAATATGCATTCTCCCTCCCCCCCCCCCCCCCCCCAAGCCCCAGGTAAGTTAAACTTTTTTTTTTTTTTTACAGCTTACAGTTGTCCTTTAATCTATTAATGGCCACCTGACTTATTAAAACGTCCTGTTTGACCCGGTTAACGGCAACAGGACGTGTTAATAAGTTGCTCGCTCCCGCCGCCGCTCCGCACGTGTGCGCGCGCCGCTCCTGCCGCCGTTTACCGCCGGGTATCCGTGTTCCATGATTGGGGAAGAGGACCGAGCGCAATGATTGGGGAAGAGGACCGAGCGCAATGCCGGGAATGAATGGATGTGTAAAATTGCACATACAGGCACATACATACACATACACTTTATTAATACAATTAATAACTTACACTTCCAAAGCCCCCCCCCCCAAAAAAAAACACAATTCTAAAAAAAATCAGTTAAAGAGAAAAAAACATAAATAGTTGTTTTAGGGTCTCAGATTTTATATTTTATGAGGGAATATTACTATAAATTTACTACATAGGAGCTTGTAATTACAGACCGGACAAAACAAAAAATAACACCCATATTTCAAAATAATATATTGTCGCCATACATTGTGATAGGGACATAATTTAAACGGTTTAATAATCAGGACAACTGGGCAAACAAAATGTATTGGAATTAACTTCAGGGGAGTGTTTAATTTTAAAACTATAATGGCCAAAAACTGAAAAAGAATGAATTTTTTCCATCATTTTCTTATTTTTCCAGCTAAAACGCATTTAGAATAAAAAAATTCTTAGTAAAATGTACTACCCACAGAAAGCCTAATTGGTGGCGAAAAAAACGAGGTATAGATCATTTTGTTGTGATAAGTAGTAATAAAGTTATTAGGGAATAAAAGGGAGGAGCGCTGACAGGTGAACTTAGCTCTTGTCCGTTAGGGTAAAAACCCCTTGGGGGTGAACTGGTTAAACTGTATGCCCATTATTCTGGCACCCGCCTGCAATAAATTAATTTCTGGGCAGATGTTACATTATTTTTAGAAACGTCAAAACGCCGGAAGATTCCGAGCAGAAGGAGAAGACTTTGCGGCCGGCTCACCAAACTTTCGAGAGCGAGTCAAATGTGTTGCGAATTAACAGAATGAAACGGTCTGAAGATGACGGAACCTGACAGGTGGAGATCGAATTTAACTTTGAATAAAGCCCAGCAGTGACTCCCTTTGTCAGATATTTTTAATTTACTTCACAGATGGAATTTTGTTGTGTTTCCATGGGCAGAGGAGACGCTGTACCGGGGAGCTTTATCTCTAATCAGAAATAATCTGACATGAATAATAAAACCAAGGAACAAGGCGTGTCCAGAGGAGTTAGAGAATGGGCTGTTTTATGTTTTTGATCTGGCAAATGCTTGATTGGAAATCAATTGAGGAAGGGGCCAGGAGCAGTGATGTTTTTGAAACTTAAAGTGAACCTGAGGTGAGCGTGATATGGAGGCTGCCATATTTGTTTCCTTTTAAACAATACCAGTTGCCTGGCAACCCCGCTGATCTATTTGGCTGCTGTGGTGTTTGAAGTACACCAGAAACAAGCATGCAGCTAATCTTGTCAGTTCTGACAATATTGTCAGAAACCAATGATCTGCTGCATGCTTGTTCAAGGGCTATGGCTAAAAGTATTAGAGGCAGAGGATCAGCAGGAGAGCCAGGCAACTGGTATTGCTTAAAAGGAAATAAATATGGCAGAGTCCATATAAGTCTGCCCTTGGGTTAACTTTAACTAAAGCAGACCTGAACCCAGAACTTCCTCTCTGCTCTAAAAGATATGCAACAGCATAATAATCTTGTTGTTTGTTACAGCTGATACAAATCCTGCAATAATTCTTCAACGAGTCTACTTCCTGCTTTCATGGAAGCAGCTATAGGGTTAACACACTGTGTTTACAAATTAGCTGCTCTGCCAAGGCAGCCAGCTGACACAGGTGACAGATCAAATTAGAGTTGTGATTACTTAGTCACAGATGAGGGAGAATTAGACAAGCTAATCTATCTAAATACATAGAGGGTGCATTTTTCTGTTTTCCTTCTGTCCTAAACAAGAGTTCCGGTCCACTTTAACTGAAATCATTGAGTTACAGTACAGTCCCCCATGAATATGAACAGATTAGGCAATCAGGGCTGGTACTTCCTCTACAATACCTGAGTGGGGCCCCACCAGGTCCTTAAAGACAGATCAGGTCTATTGGGCACCACAATTGGTCATTTGGGTGACAGTATTACAAGGTTAATTTTAGGCACGTATGTGTGTGTGTGGGTTGGAAGTGGGTGGTTCAGGGTCAGACATTAGGTGGGAGGTTACACACCCCGGAAGGCGTATTCATTTTAGGAATTGGGGGGGTCTTTTTAGGCACTTATCGGGAGGGGGGATTTTAGGGTCCTCTTAGGGCAATCAGAAAAGGGGGAAATACGAAAGAGTGGGATGCATAGGAGAAGGGAGGGGAATAAAGAGATAGTGGCACAAGACAGAGAGCCTGGTGGGAGAGGAGAAATGGCAGGAAGGACTCTCATAAGGACTGCAGACATCACCAGTGCTGTTTGGCAGGAACATGCTGTTATAAGAAGTCACTGAAATCTGGAAAAAGGAAAGGGTCATGGGGAAGACAACAGGGTGGGAGGGGGGAGCTGGGAAAAGAGAGAAGATTACCTGCAATCAAGCTAACCTAAATTGCCCCAAGGCTTGCTTCTCAGACTGATCACTACAGAACAGTTGGCTGTCAGCACCTGTATTACTGGCTTCTACAACAGCAGACTGCCCTACATTATTGATTACTCTGATCAGGATAAATAATCAATAGTCCAGGGCACTCTGGTATTACAGCAGCCAGTGCACATGGCTACTAGTGACAGGAAACCTCTGAAGTACTTAACACATCCTGCCACCTCACTTGCTAATGTTCCAGCTGCAGCACAGCAGCTATTCTCTCTACTCACCCTGCTGCAAGGAAACACACCCTGAGCAAGGAAACACATTGGATCCGCTTGTGCCAGAAGAGGAGCTTGGCCCGATGTTCTGGAGGGCCCTGGGCAGTGGGAGAGTAACAGAGGACAGTGTGGGATCCAGAGGCATCCCTCCTCTTAGGTAAGTATGTTTTTTCTTACCCCCTTTTTGCTTCAGGTTCTCTTTAACTGGAATCCTTGGTCTTCATCTGATTGGCTGATATATGGAACAAAACCATTTTCACTTTTTCAGTAGTCTCAATAAACCTCTACTTTGCCTTGATCATATAATAATGCAAATATCACCCTATTAACATTTTTATAATGATGTAATGACTTTTTGCCATTCGAAACGTTAAATTATTTGCATGCGGATTCAAGATCAGATTACAATATATATTAATGTATAACACCGAAAGTTTGCCCATTCTTATATTAAAAAGAAAGTCAAAGTCTCAAACTGCCCTGAAACAAAAAAGATGGAACTGATAAAAAGTTTTTGGCTCTGCATTATTTAAGAGCTCCTCGATTAGGCACCCAAAAAGATCAGTCAAGTTTAAGTTTTATATAATAAAATGAGGAATCCTACCTCTCCAGATGAAAAGAACCTACAGAAAAAAAAGGGAGGGGGGCGACTCGTAGAGCTGGTGCTCACCACGAGTGCTTCTCTTCTGAGCACTTTGAAAAGCACTTGGCTAATGTATTTGAATGGGATGGTTCACACCGGAGCGATGTGATTTTCTCCTGAACGCAAACACGGGTCCTGCGGCATTTCTGCTGATTTCTGAAGTGATGCAGCCTCAATATAAAGTACTAGCCGACCCGCGTCGTAGCATACGCCGCATCTTCGATCTATCTAATAGAGTACGTGCCTCAACCTTGAAGCAAGAAGAACAAAGGTGGGTACACACATCAGATAAAAGTCTTTGGAAAATCAAAGATCACAGACCAATTTTACCCCCTTCCATGTAGTATGAGAGCCATACCTACACAGTCTATTCTATGGAGCTGAACTCCACATCAGATAGAAATCTTTGCAAGATGCTGCACACAAAGATGCTGTACACATGCAACAGATCAGTATCTGCGAAAGATCAGTTCCTACAAAATACATTCATAGTCTGATATCTGCAGATCTCATACACACCTTGTTTAACCTCCTGAGCGGTATGGACGAGCTCAGCTCGTCCATCACCGCCGGAGGCTGCCGCTCAGGCCCTGCTGGGCCGATTTTCTTCAAATAAAGTGCAGCACACGCAGCCGGCACTTTGCCAGCCGCGTGTGCTGCCTGATCGCCGCCGCGAGCAGCGGCGAAAGAGGGCCCCCCTAGCCGCCTGAGCCCTGCGCAGCCGGAACAAAAAGTTCCGGCCAGCGCTAAGGGCTGGATCGGAGGCGGCTGACGTCAGGACGTCGGCTGACGTCCATGACGTCACTCCGCTCGTCGCTATGGCGACGATCTAAGCAAAACAAGGAAGGCCGCTCATTGCGGCCTTCCTTGTTTATTCTGGGCGCCGGAGGCGATCGGAAGAACGCCTCCGGAGCGCCCTCTAGTGGGCTTTCATGCAGCCAACTTTCAGTTGGCTGCATGAAATAGTTTTTTTTTTATTAAAAAAAAACCCTCCCGCAGCCTCCCTGGCGATCTCAATAGAACGCCGGGGAGGTTAACCATCTTAGCGGTATGGACGAGCTCAGCTCGTCCATCACCGCCGATGGCTACCGCTCAGGCCCTGCTGGGCCGATTTTGTTGAAATAAAAAGCAGCACACGCAGCCGGCACTTTGCCAGCCGCGTGTGCTGCCTGATCGCCGCCGCTCTGCGGCGATCCGCCGCTAGCAGCGGCGAAAGAGGGTCCCCCCAGCCGCCTGAGCCCTGCGCAGCCGGAACAAATAGTTCCGGCCAGCGCTAAGGGCTGGATCGGAGGCGGCTGACGTCAGGACGTCGGCTGACGTCCATGACGTCACTCCGCTCGTCGCCATGGCGACGAAGTAAGCAAAACACGGAAGGCCGCTCGTTGCGGCCTTCCGTGTTACTTCTGGCCGCCGGAGGCGATCAGAAGAACGCCTCCGGAGCGACCTCTAGTGGGTTTTCATGCAGCCAACTTTCAGTTGGCTGCATGAAATAGTTTTCTTTTTATTTAAAAAAAACCCTCCCGCAGCCACCCTGGCGATCTTAATAGAACGCCAGGGTGGTTAACAGACAATTATCTGCAAACTCGATCAACCAGGATGGATCTTTGGATCTGCAGATGATTGTATGATCTGCAGATGAATGTCCGTCAAACAAGGTGTGTATTATGCTGGGCATACATGGTACGTTTTTTACCGTGTAATCGAGCCGCTAGCTCGATTCCTGCTAGTTCCCGGGAGCGCTTTCTTATTTTCCACTCGTTTCTTATTTTGTCCTGCCCGCCGGTATCGAGCGCAGAATTGATCCGGCGGGGTATTGGACACGGCTTGATTACATGGTAGAAAACATACAGTGTATGCCCAGCAAGAGATCTGCAGATATCATAGACTATGAATGCATTTTGCAGAAACTGATTTTTTTGCAGGAACAGATCTTTTGCAGATACTGATCTGTTGCATGTGTACAGCATCTTTGTGTGCAGCATCTTGCGAAAATTATTATCTGATGGGGAGTTCAGCTCAATAGAATAGACTGTGTAGGTATGGCTCTCATACTACAGTAACATTGGTCTGTGATCTTTTATTTTCCAAAGACTTTTATCTGATGTGTGTACTCACCTTTAGGCTTTCCATTAGGAAATGTATGCATGCTCAAACACCAAGTTTAACCCTAGCAAGTCTGGCTTTCCAAATCTGGCCTAATTGGCTATTCATGTGGCAATGCTCATGCAAATATGCATTTGCTTTCAAAAAACTAATACCACAAAGCGGTCCCCCTGCGGGAATTAGTTCATGCTACATTAGCACTATCCAGGAGCGCCACGGGGAGGCTTCCCAATACCCCCTTTTTATACAACCCGGGGGAACCGAGGGGTCCCAGGCTCTCTCACTGCCTGGGAACCACAGCGGCATCCCCCGGAGGGGGAGGCTAGGTGCCGCAGGCGCCCCCCCCCCCCCCCCCAAGCATAGCCAGCGCCGGGGAGAGCCGTCCGCACCCACCTCCCAATATTAAAAACAGGCACGCACTTCAACGTCCATTGCGTTCTGCTTCATGCGCACTAACTTGGGCCCCCCACATGAGAAAGGAGTGAAGCATGGGTCACCCCAAGCTTTAGAGCTCAGGGCTGGCTCACATACAACACATCCGGGGGGGTGGGGGGGGGGGGGGTGGGGGGGCGCAGACAACTCACTGCAGGGCTCACACCAAAAAAATGCAAAAAATGCTTTCCATGCTCAAACACCAAGTTTAACTCTAGCAAGTCTGGCTTTCCAAATCTGGCCTACTTGGCTATTCATGAGGCAATTTCAGCAAGGCTTGGTGTACAGAGGCGCCAGAGTAGAATAAAAACGTTTAAAAACCGTCTAAAAAGAGGGGGATGTTCAGGTGGACTTACCTCCCTCAAAAATATAAAACTCAATTGAGTCACAATATATCAATACAAAAATATTTTATTGAACTCCACTTAGTGCAACGCGTTTCGCAGGTGTGGTCCTGCTTCATCAGGCAAACAGGAGTATAACTCAATGGGTCTAGAATGCAGAAGTGAGCGCCTATCAGAGGCGCTCACTTCTGCATCTAGACCCATTGAGTTATACTCCTGTTTGCCTGATGAAGCAGGACCACACCTGCGAAACGCGTTGCACTAAGTGGAGTTCAATAAAATATTTTTGTATTGATATATTGTGACTCAATTGAGTTTTATATTTTTGAGGGAGGTAAGTCCACCTGAACATCCCCCTCTTTTTAGACGGTTTTTAAACGTTTTTATTCTACTCTGGCGCCTCTGTACACCAAGCCTTGCTGAAATCTTGAGTCCACCCTCGGTGGAGGGGTGCTACCCCATTTCCTATCTACAGAGAGCGACATCTTAAAAACCTGAGTGGGGTCAGGTTCTAATACTCCCCACCTGCACTTGAAGTGGTTGCCTATGGGTAACCCATTTGTGAGTATATCTAAATATTTTGCTTTTAACCACAACCAACTTAACAATACTACACCATATCGGGCTCTCGATTTCTCTTTGTTCTTCCAAGCATATTCATGAGGCAATGCTCATGCAAATATGCATTTGCTATTGCATGCCAAACTATGCAGGGTCAAAACACCAATACTGCACAGCGGTCGCCCTGCGGGAATAAGTTCATGCTACATTAGCACTATCCAGGAGCGCCACGGGGAGGATTCCCAATGCCCCCCTTTTTATACAACCGGGGGGACCGCGGGGTCCCAGGCTCTCTCACTGCCTGGGAACCACAGCGGCACCCCGGAGGGGAAGGCTGGGTGGCGCAGCCGCCCCCCACCCCCCCCCAAGCGTGGCCAGCGCCAGGGAGAGCCGTCCGCACCCACCTCCCAATATTAAAAACAGGCACTTACCTTAACGTCAATTGCGTTCTGCTACATGCGCATTAATTTTCTCACGGAAAGCATTTTTTGCAGTTTGTAGCCTTTGGAGGCAGGTGGTGGATGGCTTGCTCCGGTGGTGTGAGCCCTGGAGTTAGTTGTCTGCGATTGTCCTCTCCCCCCCCCCCCCCCCCCCCCCGAGTGTTGTATGTGAGCCAGCCCTGAGCTCTAAAGCTCTGGGTCACCCATGCTTCTCTCCTTTCTCATGTGGTGCCCCCAAGTTAATGCGCATGTAGCAGAACGCAATGGACGTTAAGGTAAGTGCCTGTTTTTAATATTGGGAGGTGGGTGCGGACGGCTCTCCCCGGCGCTGGCCACGCTTGGGGGGGGGGGGGGGGGGGGGGGAGTCGCCTGCGGCACCTAGCCTCCCCCTCCGGGGTGCCGCTGTGGTTCCCAGGCAGTGAGAGAGCCTGGGACCCCGCGGTCCCCCGGTTGTATAAAAAGGGGGCATTGGGAATCCTCCCTGTGGCGCTCCTGGATTGTGCTAATGTAGCATGTAGCAGTGTTGCTTGCGAATTTTCACTCAATTTTCAGTCATTTTTGCATCGAAAATCCCGTTTTCGTTTTGGGCGAATTTTCACGAAAATCTTCAGAAATATTTGTGTTTTCGAAAGTTCATTGTATGCGGATGCTTATGCCCTTATGCGGAAAAATGTCCACAATAATCCGCATGGAAATTCAGTCTATGCAGACGTTTATACGGAAAAATGTCCGCAATAATGTGCAAGAAACTTCTCTGAATGCGGACGCTAATGCCCTTATGCGGAAAATGTCCGCTATAGTACGCAAGTAACGCAAAAATGACTGGCATTAGGCGAAAATTAACGCGAAAAAATGAGATAGAAAATTTGCCTGTCAAAACGAAATTAGGCGAAAATTCGGTAAAAATTTGTCGAAACAAATTTTTGCATTTTCGCTCATCACTGGCATGCAGCAGGGCAACCGCTTTATTGTTTTTTTGACCCTGCATAGTTTGGCATGCAAAAGCAAATTTGCATGAGCATTGCCTCATGAATAGCCAATTAGGCCAGATTTGCAAAGCCAGACTTGCTAGGGTAGGCCTCTTTTCCACGGACAGTTGATAGGCAGTAAAATGCCTCTCAAACTCTTACAACTGCTCATTACTGCCTGGTAACAGCTTGCTGCTGCCTGGTAACTGCTTACTGCTGCCTGATAATTGCTTGCTGAGCACACAGCTCAACAGTCTGTGGAAAAGAAGCCTTAAAGAGGAACTCCAGTGAAAATAATGTAGTAAAAAAAGTGCTTCATTTTTTACCATAATTATGTATAAATGATTTAGTCAGTGTTTGCTCATTGTAAAATCTTTCCTCTCCCAGATTCACATTCTGACATTTATTACATGGTGACATTGTTACTGTGGGCAGGTTATTTAGCTGTTTCTAGCTGCTCTGTCTGTTACAGACAGCTAATAACAGCTATTTCCTGTCTCTGAACATTGTTACATTGTGGCAGTTTGCCAGCAGTACCGCGGTATTCAGAGCCTCTTGTGGGAGGGGTTTCAGCACAAAATCAGTCACACAGCGCCCCCTGATGGTCTGTTTGTGAAAATCATTGTCTTTCTCATGTAAAATGGGGTATCAGCTACTGATTGGGAAAAAGTTCAATTCTTGGTTGGAGTTTCTCTTTAAACTTGGTGTTTGAGCGCGCATAAATTTTCTCATGCAAAGTACTTCTTCTTCTTGCTTGAAGGTTGAGGCACTTACTCTATTATATATATATATAGATAGGAAAGTGGAAAAACGCTCTGAAAAGTGCTAGATCAGATTTTCCAAGTGTTTTTTTGTTACAGAAGCTGTTCAGTTCCAGCTCTACTGTAACAAAAGATAAAAAACACTACACCAAAATGCTCCAACAATCGCTAGGCATGATTACAAAATCGCTAGGCACATGTCTAGAATCGCCTAGAAAAATCACTTCAAAAAGTGCTGAGCGTTTGCGATTACGCTATCGCCTTTTGGTGTGCACTGGCCCCTAGAAAGATTTCCCCGAAACAATTCACAACTCCGTGAAGCAACTTGGCGGGAAGGGGTCTCTCGGGCGGGTAGGCACTTGTTGTCATACTGACCTGAGGAAGCGGGCAGAGACCCGTGAAACGCGTTGTCTTTTTATAATCGTGCTTAAATAAAACTTTCTAAGAAAACCATCCCCCTTTTTTCTGTGGGTTCTTTTCATCTGAAGAGGTAAGATACCTCCTATTATTCTATAAAATGTAAAAAGAAACTGTAACCAGGGATTGAACTTCATCCCAATAAGGAGCCAATACCCCCTTTTACATGAGAAATCTATTCCTTTTCACAAACCGATCATCAGGGGGCGCTGTATGGCTGATATTGTGGTGAAACCCCTCCCACAGTGTGATGTCAGGACCATGGTGTTGACATCACGCTGTGGGTGCCTTGTTGCATTGTAGGAAATAACAGCTGTTTACAGCTGTTTCCAACTGCCAAAAAAGCAAGCAACATCTCCTTCCACTGACATCACCTGCCAGCGGTAAAAATGTCACCATGTGATAAATGTCGGAAGGTAAATCAGGGAGAGGAAAGATTTTACAATGGGCAAACACTGACTAAATAATTTATATAATTTATAATTATTGTGAAAATGAAGCACTTTTGTTCATTACGTAATTTTCACTGTAGTTCCTCTTTAAGCCCAATTGATCATTTTGGGCACCGCTCCCCCTCCACATGATATCTAGAATACGTTTTTTCTAGATATACAGTAAAAATAATAAATAATACATAGTGTACAATAAAAGATAGAATCTTATACATTCTGAACAAAGCCAATAGGGAAACGCATATTTGAACTATACATTGCTTGTTTCAGGCGGCGTCCGTTGCTGACATACAGGAGACAGCGCCGAGCGTCCCTTTGTTTTGACAGGCAGCGCATTGAGAGTAACTCCCTTCCCGGCAGCTCATCACGCAAAGTGGTTGTGAACTGGCAGCAAAGACGAGATGATGACGAATAAATGCAGACAAGTCTTCTTCCAATCCACTTCCAGCGAGTGACATCTCTGAACAGACAGGCTGGAGAGGCTGCATAGACAGCAGCACAATAATGGACTTACATATAGTATACACCATCAATAAATAATGATAGTGTTCAAAACCAAGCCAAGCAATGTGCTGAAGCTTTGGGGGGGGGGGGGGGGGGGTTAGTAAGCTAGGATAAAGAGGAAGTCCAAGCTCCCAAACCGCCCATACGTCTTTGCAATATCCAGATAGCTCTCGTCAGTGACCCAGACCTAGGCATGATCAATGAGATGCAAATATTTCAGAGTTTATGCAAATGTATGTACATTTTTTATTGAAAATGGAGCAATCAAGTCAAACCCAGGTTTAAACTGATTGGTCCAATTTCAAGTCGGATCAGGTTGCGTCAATTACTACTGCTCTCCTCTGCTCCTGTGTCCCTCACTCGCCGACTTAAAGAGAATCTATATTGTTAAAATCACACAAAAGTAAACATACCAGTGCGTTAGGGGACATCTCCTATTACCCTCTGTCACAATTTCGCTGCTCCCCGCCGCATTAAAAGTAGTCAAAAACAGTTTTAAAAAGTTTGTTTATTAACAAACAAAATGGCCACCAAAACAGGAAGTAGGGTGATGTACAGTATGTCCACACATAGAAAATACATCTATACACAAGCAGGCTGTATACACCCTTCCTTTTGATTCTCAAGAGATCATTTGTGTGTTTACCTTCTGTCCCCAGCAGCTCTCACCCACTGAATACTGATGACAGGCTGATCGTTTCTTCCTGCAGACAGCTCTGCCCATGTCTGTAATTCCTCAGTATGTGACAGCCCAGCTTCTTTCACAGCCTAACAGAGGTGGATTTTTATCCAACTCTCTTTCACTGATAAGAGAGCAGAGACGCTGCTGGCTTATGTAAAAAAAACACACACTGGAGTTTGCATAGAGGGGCCTGGAGAGGGGTGTGCATAACAGATCAGCACGGAAGAGTTGGCAGCCTTCCAGACACAGGGCAACAAGTCCGACAGGGGAAAGATACATTGATTTATTACAGAGACGGTGATAGTAAAAAGTGCTGTAGTAAGCCAGAGCACATTAGAATAGGTTTAGAAACTTGTAGGATGGTAGAAAAAAGGATGACATTTTTGATACAGAGTCTCTTTAAAGGGAACCTAAACTGGGAGGGATATGGATATTTTCCTTTAAACAATACCAGCTGCTTGGCAGTCCTGCTGATCTCTTTGGCTGCAGTAGTGTCTGAATCACACACCTGAAACAAGCATGCAGCTAATCCAGTCTGACTTCAGTCAGAGCACCTGATCTGCATGCTTGTTGAGGGTTTATGGCTAAAAGCATTAGAGACACAGGATCAGCAGGAGAGTCAGGCAACTGGTATTATTTTAAAAGGAAAAATCCATATCCTTCTCAGTTTAGGTTCACTTTAAGGTTTAAAAACAAAAAATATGGCTGCGACCCCCGGGGTCATGACGCTACAGATCTGGCTCTCCTGCCACAATGTAGAAGGGGTGGGGAAAGTCCTCACAAGTTTGCCTCAGGCAGCCAGAAGTCTAGAACCGGCCCTGTCTCCTACCTGTCCATGCACCTCCATTTTCGTACTCAAGTGAACTCTTGAGTGAACCTAAGGCCCGGTTCACATTAGCGTTCGCTATCCGGATTTTCCGGATCTGATCCGGACCGCATACTGTACAAACGGAACATACGTTCCGCATAGCAATGTAAAGTCTATGCGGACGTTCACACACGTCCGTTCCGTACGTACCGGAGCCGGATTGGATCCGGACTCTTTTCCAACATGCGCCATTTTTTGGCTCCGGATCTCCGGCCAACGCACCCGGACCGGAGCCTGACTGCAGCATCCGGAACACAGAAACCAATGGGGAACAGAAGGCACAGAACACACTGCCTACAAAAACCTGACGTTCTACCCCACTTCCTATGCGTATCCAAGCGGCCATTTCGGATGGGGACACATGGGCCAAGCATGTCTGGAGTGGAGCAGCAGTGACAGACGTGCTGGAGCTGCTTGCCAGAATGTTGGAGGTGGAGGTGAGGCCTACAGCGGAGGAACCTGATTGTACAGGTGCACCAGGTGCACCTTCTGCTGACCCCAACATTTTTTTATTTAAATTTAACTATTGTTTGCCCACGGATCCGGATGGCAGCCTGATGCATGCCTGATACAAACGGACCGGATACGGATCGGAACCGTACGGTTCTGATCAGGATCCGATCAGGATCCGATAAGGATCCGGTCCGTTTACTTGCCAAAACGTAAGTGTGAACGGGGCCTTACTTGCCTAATCTCCATGCTCCCCTCCAGTGACTGACTAAGCATTACCTTGTACTCATACTGTGCTGCCTGATCTGGTTGTTCTTGTATTCCTGTATGGTCATATTGCTGTATGTCACCCCTAAATATTGTCTGTAACCTAAACTAATGTCCAGCGCTGCGTAATATGTTGGCGCTTTATAAATACAATAAATAAATAAAATAAATACTTTAGTGCCGACTTTAGCTGATAATAGCCCCGATACATGCCATTGTCACATATGTTAAGGAGAAGAGTGGGGACAAATTAAAAAAAAATTTTTTCAAAAAGATCTTGTAAAACATGCTTTTTCTACCTCTGATGAAGGTAAAACGTGAAACGGCTGTTAGGCCTTCATCATGCTATTTATGTCATTGCAGTTGAGAATGAAATAAAGGTGATGGGTTTTTTTAGACTTGACTGGCTGGTGCCCAGATTCTTTGCATGCTATTGCTCCATATTACACAGCGAAGTCCCACTTTAAAGAGAGTCTGAAGCGAGTTAAAAAAATCGCTTTTTAGCTTATAATCAACATGGGCATGTTTGCCCCAGCTAAAACGCTGCTATCCCGCGGCAGAATGGGGGGCCTTTACCCCCCAAATCCCCTCCGTGCTGTGCGGGGATCGCTTCCTGCTTGAGGCAGGGCTAACGGCTATAGCAATGCCTCTCAGCGCGTCTATCAGCGCTGATCGCCACCTCTCCACGCCCCTCTCAGTCTTCCTTCACTGAGAGGGGCGGGGAGAGGCGGAGATCCACCGCTGATAGACGCGCATGGAGGCAGGGCTATAGCCGTTAGCTCTGCCTCCATGAGCAGCAAAATCTATGACCAAGTTGGTTGTGGATTTTGCAGGAGGGGATTTGGGGGGTAAAGACCCCTCGTTCTGCCGCGGGATAGCAGCGTTTTAGCTGGGGCAAACATGCCCATGTTGATTATAAGCTAAAAAGCCATTTTTTAACTCGCTTCAGAGTATCTTTAAGTATATGAATATTCGTATAACCAGAATAATGAAACCTTTATCTCTAGAATCAGTAGAACTAGCTGGCGTGTTGCGCAGCTCTTTGTAGCGTATAACCTTGATGAATAGGGAACAGCAGCCTCCATTCTGCTAATTTCTTTTTGTCAAGTTCATCAATTGTCAAGAGGCATTCATGATGAATTCGGAATTATAGCGCTGAATATTACACCAAGGTCACTCACCAATGCAGCTTCAGTTACGTATGTACACGCTGATGAAATGTAATGTAGAGACATGGCCCCATATTCAGTTCCTGTCATGTATCGTGTAGTGTATGCATCATAGTCTAAAACCAATTTTAGGGGGCAGCCAGTTAACTTACTGTATATACTCGAGTATAAGTCTAGAAATGTATAATGACTTATACACGAGTCACGGGCAACACTGAGTTATGTGTGTACTAATAGTGACATTGCCATTTGCAGCAATTTACTCTGTGGTAGGTAATACTTTGAAAAAAAGGAAATGGCAAGAAAACACAGATCTGAAAGTCCTGGCCGGCCCACAACAATTAACAAGGAAAGGGACAGGGGGGAAATACTGGGCTGCATCAGTGGTGCTCGAAAACCTCTATTTGATATCCAAGTTGATCTGGATCCGAATAGCCAGAAATCCGGATAAGATCGGATATCCGAATTCGAACCGTTTAGATAGCCGAACCCATTATCCGGGTAAATCCGGAATCCAAACTGAAAACTGGAAGTGGCCTTTAAATTTCTTCCAAAACGTCTTTTATAGTAAATGATGCATGAAGCATCACGTTTATTTTAAAGAAAAACAGCAATTGTTTATGTGGGGAGGTATTATAATAATAATAATAATAATAATAATAATAAAATGGCTGTAAATTAACATCAGTAGGTTCCAGACAGCGGTCGTGAAGCCCACATTGTGTCACAACTGGGACATCACAGTTTTTAGCCCAGACATCTCAAAAAAATTAAACAGCTTTTTTTTTTTTCAACAAAATACAGCTATTGTAGTGGCGTAATAGCTGGTGGCAGGCAGGCAGCAGAAGATTTGTTCTGTGAGGACCCTGGCGGTGGGTAACACAGACTGACACAGCAGGAGGAGTAGGTAGATGCAGTGGCGTAATAGCTAGTGGCAGACTGGCAGCAGAAGATATAGTTGTGTGTAGACCCTGGAGGTTGGTAACACAGACAGCAGCAGCAGCAGGAGGAGGAGGTAGATGCAGCTATTGTAGTTGGGAAATAGCTGGTGGCAGTGGCAGACTGGCTGAAGAAGATAGTTCTGTGTGGACCCTGGTGGTGTTGGGTAACACAGACAGCAGCAGCAGGAGGTAGATGCAGCTATTGTAGTGGCGTAATAGCTGGTGGTGGCAGAATGGCAGTGGCAGCATCAGGGCTGAGCCTGGGCGGGTGCAAGGCACCCAGGCGCCTGCCTCTGAGAGGCGCCGTCCGGCGTCGCTCTCCCCCTGTGGCCGTCGCTCTCTCCCTCCCTCCCTCTAGCAGCAGGTGCACCGGCGCCGCGTCAGACCTCGATCAGGCGGCGACCAGTAATGCGGGCGCTAGTACCTAGCACGCCGCACTGATATGTGGAAGTGACATCACTTCCGCATATAGAGCGGGTGCGTCCAGCGCCCTCTTACTGGTCGGGTCGCCCGCTGATCGAGGTCTGACGCTGCTGCAAGGTGAGGGGGGAGCGGCGGCGGCGGCGGCTTAGGGGGGTGGGGGACTGTCACTCACTCACTAACTAAAGGGGGTCCCTGTCACTCACTACAACTACTGGGCACATATACCCCCCTGGCTACATCTACTGGGCACATAAACCCCCTGGCTACATCTACTGGGCACATATACCCCCTGGCTACATCTACTGGGCACATATACCCCCTGGCTACATCTACTGGGCACATATATCCCCTGGCTACATCTACTGGGCGCATATACCCCCCTGGCTTCATCTACTGGGCACATATACCCCCCTGGCTACATCTACTGGGCGCATATACCCCCTGGCTACATCTACTGGGCGCATATACCCCCTGGCTACATCCTATGGGTGCATATACCCCCTGGCCACATCTACTGGGCACATATATCCCTGGCTACATCTACTGGGGACATATACCTCTGGCTACATATACTGGGGACATATATCCCTCGTACATATACTGGGGACATATACCCGGAGCAGTGCTTTTCAGCGCTGCTAGCTTTGGGCGCAGCCAGCGCCGCCATAGACTGTAATTGGAATCAGTCTATAGCGGCGCTCAGTGAGGAAGGACGGAGCCGAAGTTGCTTAAAAAACAATAATTCGGCCTCCAGCAATTGCTGGAAGCCGAATTATTTCATTCCCCCACTATCCATGGCGGCCTGGAGGGGGAATAGTAATTAAAACAGCCCGGACTTGTGCAGAAGCAGGACCAGCCATATAACAGCTGGATCCTGCGCCCAAGTCTACCGGCGCCGATTTCAAATGTACGCCATATACCTCTGGCTACATATACTGGGCACATATACCCCCCTGGCTACATCTACTGGGTGCATATACCCCCCTGGCTACATCTACTGGGCGCATATACCCCCTGGCTACATCTACTGGGCGCATATACCCCCTGGCTACATCTACTGGGCACATATACCCCCTGGCTACATCTACTGGGCACATATACCCCCTGGCTACATCTACTGGGCACATATATCCCTGGCTACATATACTGGGGACATATACCTCTGGCTACATATACTGGGCACATATATCCCTCGTACATATACTGGGGACATATACCCAGAGCAGTGCTTTTCAGCGCTGCTAGCTTTGGGCGCAGCCAGCGCCGCCATAGACTGTAATGGGAATCAGTCTATAGCGGCGCTCAGTGAGGAAGGTCGGCTCCGTCGGAAGACGGAGCCGAAGTTGCTTAAAAAACACAATAATTCGGCCTCCAGCAATTGCTGGAAGCCAAATTATTTCATTCCCCCACTATCCATGTCGGCCTGGAGGGGGAATAGTAATTAAAACAGCCCGGACTTGTGCAGAAGCAGGACCAGCCATATAACAGCTGGATCCTGCGCCCAAGTCTACCGGCGCAGATTTCAAATGTACGCCATATACCTCTGGCTACATATACTGGGCACATATATCCCTGGCTACATATACTGGGGACACTGGCTGTTTGTCATTATGTGCATTTACTGGTGAAAATGTCTCTTATGTGCATTTACTGGTGAAAAGCTGTCTCTTATTATGTGCATTTGCTGGTGAAAAGCTGTCTCCTATTATGTGCATTTACTGGTGAAAAGCTGTCTCTTATTATGTGCATTTACTGGTGAAAAGTGGTCTCTTATGTGCATTTACTGGTGAAAAGCTGTCTCTTATTATGTGCATTTGCTGGTGAAAAGCGGCCTCTTATTATGTGCATTTACTGGTGAAAAGCTGTCTCTTATTATGTGCATTTACTGGTGAAAAGCTGTCTCTTATTATGTGCATTTACTGGTGAAAAGCTGTCTCTTATTATGTGCATTTACTGGGGAAAAGCTGTCTCTCATTATGTGCATTTACTGGGGAAAAGCTGTCTCTCATTATGTGCATTTACTGGTGAAACGCTGTCTCTTATGTGCATTTAGTGGGGAAATTTTGTCAGTAAAAATCTTTTGTCAGTAAATTTTTAGGTATTTGTCAGTAAAAAATAACGTGAAAGGTTGGCAACACTGGCAGGCTGTGCGGCGCAACGGGAAAGATACAGGCAGCCCACCTCACGCTTGGGCTTGGCGGGCGGAGGAGCCGACGACAGCGAGCAAGAGTAGGGTGGCCGCAGGCAGCCATAAATACGCAGTGTGTGACTGCGTTGCACTCGCAGAGCCTCTCAGCCTGAGTCAGTCCAGAGACTAGCAGACTCGCAGGCAGCCAAAGCCAGCCAGGAGCAAGCCCATGGAAGAGGGGTAGGAATGGGGTATCACATATGCATGCGTAAAGAGGTGGAAGGTGTGGGTGTGATTAGGCAGGACATGGGTGTGGTTATGTGGTTGGGCGCGGTTAATTTAACCACTCCCATAGGCGCCAGAGAAAATCTTGCACCCAGGTGCCAGGCACCCCAGGCTCACCCCTGGGCAGCATGATTTAGCCCACGTTCCAAGTTGGCCTTCACAAACTGGTGCAGTGCTGCGATGGCGTGAGAAGTAGTGCCGGCTGGGGATTGGCATCTGGCGCTGCACACTGCTGGAGCGCACGCATCTGGCTCCCCTCCTGCATGAACAAGTACGGGAGGAGCTGGGAGGACATTACCCGTGCAAGCAAGCCGTTCAGCTGGCGGATGCGATGGCTGCTGGGAGGCTGAGCCCTGACGAGGAAGGACTCGCTCAAAAGGGTCTGGTGGTATTTCTTGCTTGCACGGGAAGCGGAGGAGGGAGCAGAGGAGACCACTGAGGACTGGCTGCCTGAACAGGCCTCAGTGTCGGCAGGAGTGGCAGAGGGTGGTGAGGTGCTCTGATCACTATCACTGCCAGCGCCAGCTTGCTTCAGCCTCTTGAACTCTTCATTCTATACAAAATGTTTTTTGTTTAGATGGGTGATGAAACTGGAGGTGCCATAGTTGGAGGGGTTACAACCTTTGCTCAGTTTCAGATTGCAGACATTGCATGTGAAAAACCTGCTGTCCACTGTGGGCAGAGTGAAGAAGCAAAGAGTTGGCAATTTCATTAAAAAAAGATACTCCAAGAACCCCGTTTTTTTATACCTTGCCAAAAGTGCACAAGGATTTACTGCACCCCCCTGGACGACCAATAGTATCAGCTGTTGACTCCATTTTAGGGGTACGTTAAAAAAGGGCTTCGGGAAAAAAGGGCGCAGGGTTTAATACGATAAGCATGAATAACGTTTAAAAAAAAATTGTGCTATATTTCGTTTAAAAATAATGTTTTATAAAATTATAAATCATTAAATAATGTGCATGAAATCGGCAATTGTAAAAACGTTAATCTTCCCTGTTTAAAAAGTGAAATGTATAATAACGTTTTATAAAAGATTAATAAGAATTTTACTAAAACTATACCTGACCCTACTCTCACACAGAACCCTCCCTGTACCTACCCCTAACCCTAAGACCCCCCTGGTGGTGCCTAACCCTAGACCCCCCTGGTGGTGCCTAAACCTAAGACCCCCCTGTGATAAGCATTAATAACGTTTTAAAAAAATATTGTGCTGTTTTTCGTTTAAAAATAATGTTTTTAAAAAATATTTTACTGTTTTTCGTTTAAAAATAATGTTTAAAAAATTATAAATCATTAAATAATGTGTAATCATGAGAAGCAGTTATAAAACATTAAAAGTCTCCGGGCACCGCTTGTAAAACGTTATTTTTCTTCAGCGCCCTTTTTTCCTGTTGGGCGCCCATTAAACGATATTTATTATGGGAGCGAATGGCGGCGCCATTTTTGTCCACCTGCCTCATGCGCCCAAATTCCCTGCCTCCCCTTTTAGAACCCCTGGGCATTTATGTTGACTTCTGGTTGCAACCGATTGTGAGATCGAATGTTCAGTGTCTGAAAGACACTACACATTAGGTCAGATGGATCACAGGGAGATTCAATATCTTGTAAGCATGGATGTGGTTAACCTTTACAATAACATAATTCATGAGGAAGCTGTAGCATCAGTTAAGAACAAGCTTATGGTTGATAATAGCGTATCGAATGAGATGCTCTTGTTTATCATGCCCATCCTTGAATTTAGCCTCTCTCATTCCTATTTTAGGTTTAGAGATTAACATTATCTGCAGAACCTCGGAGTGCCAAAGGGATCCCCTTATGCCCCTACGGTGGCAAATCTAGTAATGTCCGATTTTGAGGACATCCATTTTTTTGGGTGATGAGGCACCCGGGAGCATCCGATTCATAGACGACCTGTTCTTTGGATGGACGGGATCTGAGGAGGAGCTTGGCCTGTTTTTCCAAGAGATTAATAGGAAACATTCCACCCTTAAATTTAAGATGGAGTATAGCGCGGAGACGCTTCATTTCCTTGATGTGGAAATTAGAAGGAAAAGCGACGGATTCGAAACAGATTTGTATCGTAAAACCACTGATAAAAATGTTTTTTTATTGGCCAGTAGTTGCCATCCGAGACCATTGATTAACGGTCTCCCTAAGAGCCAGTACATTCGGTTAAAGCGTATCACGTCTGATGATACGTTATATTGGAGGCAGGCTGAGCTCCTCACTCAGGATTTTGTAATAAGAGGGTATGATCAGAGAAGATATGAGGAGTTAGCGGTAGAGGTGGGAGCTATGAATAGGGAAGCACTGAGAACTTATGGTGTACAGAAGGATGATAATGACACTAATGTAAATTTTATTACGACATTTTGCAGGGAGTCCTCGATTCTGCGGGACAATGTCCTCCAGTAAGGGTAAGTCCATTAAAGACCAATTGGTTAGGGCGGACATTGGGAGATCTAAATTACCCCGCCAGGTGTTTTTGGGCACCCCTAGGAAAGGGACCTTTCCATGTCTCAATTGCCAGCATTGCAATGGCATCATAAGGGGGCCCAACGTACAAAGTACTAGATCGGTTAAGCCGGTTCCTATTAGAGATTTTGCTACTTGCGATTCGACGGGTGTTGTGTACTTAATCAAGTGCCCTTGCGGTCTGTCCTATGTTGGCCAGACCTCAAGGGACATTAAAACTAGACTCAACGAGCATAAGAGCAACATTCGCCACCCTGAAGCGTGGAAAAAGAAAAAGGATGAGGTTAAAAAACGGGAATATCCCCTCGCACGCCATTTCATGGAATTTAATCATGGTGTGAGCCAGCTTCGATGGTAGAGAATTTAGGAGTACGCTGTTGCGGCGTGAGGCTTGGTGGGTGGACAGGTTGGGGACGCAGTCCCCCAGTGGCCTTAACGAGGACTTCAGTTTAAAGTGCTTCTTATGATAATTGGTTGTCCTTTCAGGAGTAAGGGTTAATGTTCTGGAAAAGTTTTGTGCCCGCCCCTTAATCCTTTGGAGGGGTGTGTCAATATGTGTGTGTCTATATGAAGGTCTAAGTTTGTTCAGATGGTTAAGCACTTGACAAAGGGCATGTAGCCCGAAACGTTGTGCTTTTTTGTCTGCTGTATAACCGCATACATTATTACAATCAATTCTGAAGATTATTCGTGCAAGGGTTGAGTCCGGAATCGATTGATTGTGTATGGACTGGATCATGATTGGAGGCTTGATGGACCTCCTACGATAATCTGTGACTTCCCGAGATTAACAGAGTGATTCCTGAGGCCTGTGGACAAACCCCGTTGTGTCAGATAGCAGCATAGGGAGCGATATACAGGCTGGGAACGTGAAGAATCACTCGCGTTCCCATGCCTGTCGGCCGGTGACGGCCGAACCGGAAGTGTTCGCCGGCGGGTCCTGGACCATCGGAGCGGAGCTGCGAGGACACCGATCGGCTGCAGGGGGCTGAGGGAAGCCCCGGGTGAGTAAATCTCAGTTTTTTCCCCTGACTTTAGGTTCACTTTAACCGGTTCAGCGCCGCGGTCCGAAAATCTCATGCATCCGAGCAACGTTCACCTCCCATTCATTCGCCTATAACTTTATTGCTACTTATCACAATGAATTGATCTATAGCTCGTTTTTTCCGCCACCAATTAGGCTTTCTGTGGGTGATACATTTTGCTAAGAGCCACTTTACTGTAAATGCATTTTAACAGGAAGAATAAGAAAAAAACGGAAGAAATTCATTATTTCTCAGTTTTTGGCCATTATAGTTTGAAATTAATATACGCTACCGTAATTAAAACGCATGTATTTTATTTGCCCATCTGTCCCGCTTATTATACCATTTAAACGATGTCCCTATCACAATTTATGGTGCCGATATTTCATTTAGAAATAAAGGTGCATTTTTTCAATTTGCGTCCATCACTATTTATAAGCTTATAATTTTAAATAATATAATAACATATTCTCTTGACATGCATATTTAAAAAGTTCAGACCCTTGGGTAACTATTTATGTTTTTTTTTTTTTTTTTTTAATTGTTGTTTTTTTTTTTTTTAAATAAAAAAAGTGTATGTGGGTAATTTTTGGTGTGGGAGGGAAACTGCTAATTTTAAATGTAAAATAATGTTTTTTTTTTTATCAAAAATGTATGTGGGTGCAGTTTACTATTTGGCCACAAGATGGCCACAGTGAAAAAAGTCCTAGATGCGAACCAGCTCGCATCTAGGAACTAAAATGCTGAGAAGTTGTTTCCTGGGGGCAGAAATACCGCGCTCTCTGGAGAGAAAGCGTCGGTATTTCTGCGGGGAAGTTAGATCGGTGAATGGGAATTATATTCCCATTCACTGATCGGGGGGCTAGCGGCGGGCAGCGGGAGCGCGCGCGGGGGCGCGCCCGATCGCGCGCACGAGCCGGCGGCAGCACCAGTGCCTATCTGGACGAGGAAGCTCGTCCAGATAGGCCGAACTGGTTAAGCCACACCCGGAAAAAGCCCATTGGGCGAAACATGTCGGTGGGAGGAGCTACATGAAGCCGGCCTCGCCCATCGCGTCAACTCCACGCTGCTCCATGCTCTGATCCCCGCCGGAGCGCTGTTACACGGGCGCATGCGGGTAGATCTATAACAACAGCCGGCGCTGACAGGACGGTGCAGCCTTGTGAGCAACCTTTGGAACAGAGGTGCCGCACACCCTTGGGGGATTAACAGAAACTGAGGTATCGTGACCCCCTAAGCAAGGTTGGTAACTGCTGCGGACCTGATACTCTACTTATGCAAGCTATGACGTTTCAATGCTATGCTGAAGCTACTAACTGCTTTTGCTGAAAAAGGCTTATTAACTCAGCACGATGAACTATGCAATTTAAAGAGGAACTTCAGCCTAAACAAACATACTGTCATTAAGTTACATTAGTTATGTTAATTAAAATAGATAGGTAATATAATCTCTTACCCACCCTGTTTTAAAAGAACAGGCAAATGTTTGATTTCATGAGAGCAGCCATGTTTTTGGTTGAAAGGAGGCGACAGGGAGCATGAGACACAGTTCCAACTGTCCTGTGTGCTGATCAGGCAACGTGAATAACAACATAGGAAATCCCATCATGCTTTGCACAGCATCAGGAAAAAAAAGCCCGGGCAGTTTTCTTTGATGGGTGGAGCGTAGCTAAAAGTGATGCTTTGGTAAGAAAAACAAAGTTCTGATGCTGTGAAACTGTTAAAGAAACACCGAGTCTTTTCAGTTCTGCTGAGTAGATTTTTAGTCCGGAGGTTCACTTTAAAGCAGGACTGGCTTATTTTTGAAAATGGACTGCCTATCTGATGCATGTACAGCACCACCCTAATGGACTGGAAGTGCTGACATTAATAGTTCAATCAATTGAAATCCAGAGACAGTGCTTTTTTCTTTTGGCCGTCCAAATCTGGAAGTGTGCAACATGCTTTAAGCAATAGCGATTTAATCAGTACTTGCAATTTATTTAGAGCTCTGACAGTTTCTACAAGTGCACAAATTGTCCTCTTATGGAATGAATGGCGTGCGTGCATGGAGTGGGTTTGGAAGTGGGGGCATGCTGTGACATCTCTGAAGCTCCTATGGTGTTTTAATGGTTTTATTACAGTGGTCTTGATACACATTCCTGATTGAATTGTTCACAATAAAGTATTTTTGATATTGGCAAGTGAGGCCTGGTTTAACTTTTTTCATGTAGCGGTGGTTATAGCAGATATGTTGGGGGAACCGCTGCTGCCAGATTACGTCTATTTTGGGGGAACGACTGCTATATTATCTGTATTTTGGAGGAACCTCTGCCAAATTGCGTGGATTTTTGGCTTCAACCCTTTACTTTTCTAATTGATTAAGAGGCTCCCTATATACTCTATAAACTGCTAACCCTTTACTTTTATTTATAATATGTCTTGTCATCTTATCTAACTGTATGTTGTATATAGGACTAAGAGCAACGTAGTCTAGATATCCCGTAGCCTAGATGTAACGTAGTATAGACTGAAGATAAAGACTGATTACCATTCACCAGGAATGGAATCAAGAAGCTGTAACGCAACAGACTTACTACAGAACAATTTGCTTTGCTTAGATGTAACCACATGTACTCAGAGGCGTATCTAGAGGGGTGCAGGCATGGCTCCTGCCATGGGCGCCACAGCACCAGGGGCGCCATATCTGCCCCTGTGCTACGCCCTATTCCTTCCTGTCACTCAGAACTCACATAAATTATGTTATCTGGAGAACATGGCTACTTCATTTATGTATGTAGGGCTCACTTGGCTTAGTGTAAAGAGGACAGAGAGGAAATAAGAGATTTCTAAAAAAGTAACTTCAGCAATATCCAGAGCCAAAAAACAGGCAACCATAACACATGGACACGAGAGAGGATGCAGTCTTTACAGGGAAAAGGGACTCCGACCAGGGGTGGGGGCGCAATTTCAGTGTTTGCCATAGGCTCTATATTACCCAGATACGCCCCTGCATGTACTGTATATATGTTGACTGAATAAACTCCTGAAACTTTGAGGACGCCTAAGAAGTTCTATCTCCTATGCTGTCGCTGTGATGAGAGTCAAGTTATCTCACTTCCTGTGAGTTGCAGCTCTAATGAGTTGCTGGTGCCGCAACAAAGGTGTAGTGTTGTTGCCAATAGCAACCAATGTATAGTTTCTTACCAAATGCTGTCAGATTAAATGTATTTGGGGGGAAAACACTATGGCAGACCTCAAACTTCCCCGGCAGACCTTTTACACCACTGCAAAGGTCATGTATCTGTTGCCCAACCCATCACCACGCCCACATTTTATTGCGTGACCACACCCATTTTTCGGCGGCGCAGGGGTTTTCAGTATAAAATATCTGTTGTAAGTAAATTATTATATCTTAGTCTGTAAAAAATAATGTGAAAGGTGGGCAACATTGGTACGGGGCCCCCTAATCTCCTATTGCCCGGGGGCCCCATAAGTTGTCAGTCCGCCCCTGCCCATAGATCAGGTAAGCATAGAATGAATGTGTTTTTTTACTGTTAGGCCTGGAACATTTAAAGGAGTCATCAGGCAAAATAAAAAAAAAAGCTTTACTCACCTGGGCTTCCTCCAGCCCCTTGCAGCCGACTGTCCCACGCTGCCCTCTCCGCTCTCCGCCGCCGTCCCGGTCTCCGCGCATGGTGCAGAGGTCGTCCTTACTGTGCCTGCGCAAACCGACGCTGTCAATCAAGCCCACGTTGTACGCGGCTTACTGCGCAGGCGCGGAACTACTGCACACCGTACCTGCGCAGTAAGCCGCGTACAACGTGGGCTTAATTGACAGCGGCGGTTCACGCAGGTGCAGTAAGGATGACCTCGGGGTCGGCCTCTGCACCGTGCGTGGAGACCGGGATGGCCGCGGAGAACGGAGCGGGCAGCGTGGGACAGTCGGCTGGAGAAAGCCCCAGGTGAGTAAAGCTTTTTTTTTTTTTTTTTTTTGCCTGATAACTCCTTAATAGAGTAGCATTTTGTAAGTGATTTTATGGGCATTTTCCGGCGCTTTTGGGAGCCATTTTAAAAAGTGTAAGCTTTTTGCCAGCGATCGATTAGCGATTTTAATTCTGATTGGTCCTTTCAATGTATCATTTTTTTATACAGTTTGCAGTCATCTAAAATTGCACTCAAATTGCTATGTGTAGCGATTCATGAGCGATTTGCCAACGCTTCAATACTTTACGTTGACGCGCAAACACTCCCAAGATGCTGCATGTCCTGCGATTGTGATTTTGCTAATCGCAATCGCTACTGTGGAATTTGTTACATTTATTCACATTGGCAAAGCGTTTAGGGAAAGCGCTAGCGATTTAAAGCGCTCCCTAAACGCTCAAAAAAATGCTCTAGTGGGTTCCAGTCCTTAGGTGGAGATAGCTGAGGTGACAAATCAGGAATAAGTATAATTATGGTCTAAACTACACTTAAAAAACAAAAAACAAAACAAAAGATAAAACAATTATAAACTAATGCCCTGTCATCTGTTGTTCTGAAGTGGAAGAGTTTAAGAGCAGCAATAGCTGTAGCGAAAATCTTAAAATTTAAAATACATGTAAACATATACAAATAAAAAGTACGTTTCTTCCAGAGTAAAATGAGCCATAAATTACTTTTCTCCTATGTTGCTGTCACTTACAGTAGGTAGTAGAAATCTGGCAGAACCGACAGGTTTTGGACTAGCCCATCTCCTCATGGGGGGTTCACAGGGATTTCTTTATTTTCAAAATGCACTTAGTGAATGGCAGTTGCTCCGTCCAACTGCCCAAAAAGTGTGCAGCGAGCAGGAGGGCTGGTCAGCATCTTTGTATAAATCTTTTTTAGGGAATCCTACCTAATAAAAGCTAACTGTCGCTGCGTCCAGCAGTTTTGTCCCTATGTCCCAGGATTTTTGTTACTGCGCATGTGCACAGTAACTGACAGCTGGGACCAGGGAGCTGGACGAGCGAGCGAGCGAGGTGGGCGGGTGCTGGTGGGCGGGTGCAGGCGAGCGAGGTGGGCGGGTGCGGGCGCGCTCCTGCATCGGGCGCATGCCCGGCGCGCAGCGGTTGCGTGTGCAGGGTGCGCACGGCATGCGCACTGGCGGCGGCGGCCGTAGACCTAGAGCCCGTTTTTAAACTGGTTGGGTCTACTAGTAAAGAATAAAGGCCATGCTGAGTGAGAATCCCCCATGTAGAGATGGACTAACCCAAAACCTGTCGGTGATGTCAGATTTCTACTACCTACTGCAAGTGACAGCAACATAGGAGAAAAGTCATTTATGGCTCATTTTATTCTGGAAGAAATGTACTTCTTATTTGTGTGTGTTTTAAATTTGAAGATTTTCGCGACCGTTCCTCTATAAGCAAGCAGCGGCAGACCACACAGGCTCTCAGCGTAAGACCACCAGGTGCTGTAATGTGTTGCATGTGATAATCGGACGTCTGCGCTCGGAATTCTCGCTCGGCTAAGAATGTCTCTGGGAAGAATACCAGCTCCGGGTTTCCAAGGCTGAGCAGCTGCGAGACCAAAAAGAAGCTCGCACTTCAAGCTAAATGTTAAGCCAACAGGTCCTCCACCCTAAGGGCCGGTTCACACGGACGCTTGGCGGTGTCTACCGTCAAGCGTTCGGGACCCATCGGCTAAACTCTCCCATTCAAGTGAATAGGAGCGTTTAGCATTGCGCGGTTACCGTCGATTACCGTCGATTGCATAAACGCGGCGTTCTGATCCCGATTTAACGCATCGTTTCGGCCATCCCTAGAAGCCGCATGCAACGTCCAGGGACGGCTAGCCGGCGCGGCTATATGTCCCCCTGCGGGGACGAGAAACGCCGATCGCGACGATCTCTGTACCGCCGCCACCGAACGGGACGTCGCAGGACGACGCGACTTCCTGGCCACCCCAACGCCGCCTGCCGTCCGTGTGAACCGGCCCTAAGGCTCATACACACATCAGACTATAGTCTTTGGAAAATGAAAGATCACAGACCAATTTTACCCCCTTCCATGTAGTATGAGAGCCATCCCTACACAGTCTATTCTATGGAGCTGAACTCCCCATCAGGAAAAAATCTTTGCAAGATGCTGCACACACAGATGCTGTACAGACACAAAAGATCAGTATCTGCAAAAGATCTGTTCCTGCCAAAAATCCATTCCTGCAAATTGCAATGAAAGTCTATGAGATCTGCAGATCATCATACACACATGATTTAACTGACATTCATTTGCAGATCAAGCAGTCATCTGCAGATCTGAAAATCCATCCTGGTGGATCTGATCTGCAGATGAATGTCAGTTAAATCATGTGTGTATGATGATCTGCAGATCTCATAGACTTTCATTGCAATTTGCAGGAATGGATTTTTGGCAGGAACAGATCTTTTGCAGATACTGATCTTTTGTGTCTGTACAGCATCTGTGTGTGCAGCATCTTGCAAAGATTTTTTTCTGATGTGGAGTTCAGCTCCATAGAAAAGACTGTGTAGAGAGAGTATGGCTCTCATACTACATGGAAGGGGGTAAGATTGGTCTGTGATCTTTCATTTTCCAAAGACTATAGTCTGATGTGTGTATGAGCCTTAAGACAGAAATCTTTGCAAGATTCTGCACACACAGATGCTGTACAGACACAAAAGATCAGTATCTGCAAAAGATCTGTTCCTGCCAAAGATCCGTTCCTGCAAAATGCATTCATAGTCTATGAGATCTGCAGATCTTATACACACCTTGTTTAACTGACATTCATCTGCAGATCCGCAGATCTGAAAATCCATCCTGGTGGATCTGATCTGCAGATGAATGTCTGTTAAACAAGGTGTGTATGAGGATCTGCAGATCTCATAGACTATGAATGCATTTTGCAGGAACGGATCTTTGGCAGGAACAGATCTTTTGCAGATACTGATCTTTTAAAATGTCTACAGCATCTGTGTGTGCAGCATCTTGCAAAGATTTGTATCTGATGGGGAGTTCAGCTCCATAGAAAAGACTGTGAAGGTATGGCTCTCATACTACATGGAAGGGGGTAAAATTGGTCTGTGATCTTTCATTTTCCAAAGACTATGGTCTGATGTGTGTATGAGCCTTTAGGCTGGGACCACACTTATTAAAAAACGTGGAGTTTAACCACTTCACTATTGAGGAGTTTTTCCCCTTCTGTACCAGAGCAATTTTCACCTGTCAGCTCCCATTCATTTGCCAATAACTTTATATCACTACTTACCATACCACAACAAAACGATCTATAGCTTGTTTTTTTCGCCACCAATTAGGCTTTCTTTATGTGGTACATTTTAAGAATTATTTTAATCTAAATGCATTTTAATGGGAAAAATAAGAAAAAAAATGAAATAAAAATTTAATATTTCTCAGTTTTCGGCCTTAAAGGAGTCTGAAAAAAAATAAAAATCCATATCCACTTACCTGGGGCTTCCTCCAGTCCGTGGCAGGCAGGAGGTGCCCTCGCCGCCGCTCCGCAGGCTCCCAGTCGTCTCTGGTGGCCGACCCGACCTGGCAAAGCCGGCTGCCAGGTCGGGCTCTTCTGCGCTCCAACGACGGGCTCTTCTGCGTCCCACGCAGGCGCGCTGACGTCATCGGATGTCCTCCGGGCTGTACTGTGCAGGCGCAGAACTACTATGTCTGCGCAGTACAGCCCGTAGGACGTCTGATGACGTCAGCACGCCCCCGTGAGGCGCAGATTGGAGCACAGAAGAGCCCGACTTGGCAGCCGGGCCTGGCCAGGTCGGGTCGGCCACCGGGAGCCTCTGGAGTGGCGGCGAGTGCACCTCCTGCCTGCCACGGGCTGGAGGAAGCCCCAGGAACATTCCGTACAGGTCACCTGGCAGAACAAAAGATGTCACCAACAGTGATACATTTCAGAATGTAAATCAGGGAGAGTAGAGATTTTACAATGGGAAAACACTGACTACATAATCTATAAATGATTATTGTAAAAAATAAGAAATTTTATTTATTGTGTCATTTTACTACAGTCACCCTTATACACACAAAAGTGAGATTAGATCGGTAATTTCACCAACTGCAAGAATTTACATTCTAAATTAACATCATCCTGCATCAATTATAATTATTTCCATATCATTCTTCATCTCTAGGGTCATCATTTGCAAAAAAAAAAAAAAAACATTTACAAAGAAACACACTTCAATGCAATTTAAAATGTAACACTAAAAAAAAAAATACTGCAGAACGCAAGGGGATACATGCTGAAAAGCTAAACCGCCCCTAGGGTTTTCGCATTGACAAGTGTAATCTCTGCCTAGTAGTCCTGTTTGTGGTATGGAGAAGACAGATGCCCACAGATGAGGACAAGCAGGTCTTAGTGTGTGTTGTCTGCAATGTGAGTTAAAGGATACCTGAGGTGACATGTGATATGATGAGATAGACATGGGTATGTACAGTGCGTTCGTTAAAAAGGGGCGCTGGGAAAAAAGGGCGCCGGGTTTTTAACGATAAGCATGGATAACGTTTAAAAATGTATTGTACTGTATTTCGTTTAAAATTAATGTTTTTTAAAGTTATAAATCATTAAATAATGTGCATTAAATCGGCAATTGTAAAAACGTTAATCTTTCGTTTAAATACTGAAACGTATAATAACGTTAAAAAAAAAAATTACTAAGTAACCCTCCCTGTACCTACCCCTAACCCCTAGACCCCCCTGTTGATGCCTAAACCTAAGACCCCCCCTGTTGGTGCCTAAGTAACCCTCCCTGTACCTACCCCCAACCCCTAGACCCCCCTGTTAGTGCCTAAACCTAAGACCCCCCTGTTGGTGCCTAAACCTAAGACCCCCCTGTTGGTGCCTAAACCTAAGACCCCCCTGTTGGTGCCTAAACCTAAGACCCCCCTGTTGGTGCCTAAACCTAAGACCCCCCTTTTGGTGCCTAAACCTAAGACCCCCTGTTGGTGCCTAAACCTAAGACCCCCCCTGTTGGTGCCTAAACCTAAGACCCCCCCTGTTGGTGCCTAAACCTAAGACCCCACTGTTGGTTTTTTCGTTTAAAAATAATGTAAAAAAAAATGTACTGTTTTTCGTTTAAAAATAATGTTTGAAAAAAAATATTGTACTGTTTTTCGTTTAAAAATAATATTTAAAATGTATAAATCATTAAATAATGTGTAATCATGAGAAGCAGTAATAAAACATTAAGTCTCCGGGCGCCGCTTTTAAAACGTTATTTTTCACCGGCGCCCTTTTTTCCTATCGGGCGCCCATTAAACGATATTTATTATAGGAGTGAATGGCGGCGCCCGATTTGTCCACTAGCCTCAGGCGCCCGAATTTACTGTTTCCATGTACAGTGCCTAGCACACAAATAACTATGCTGTGTTTCTTTTTTTCTTTCTCTGCCTGAAAGAGTTAAACATCAGGTATGTAAGTGGCTGACTCAGTCCTGACTCAGACAGGAAGTGACTACAGTGTGACCCTCACTGATAAGAAATTCCAACTATAAAACACTTTTCTAGCAGAAAATGGCTTCTGAGAGCAGGAAAGAGATAAATAGGGTCAATGGTTAATAGATTTTAGCTCTGGCATACTTCAATGAATGTGTCATTGAGCAAAAACAATAAAACAGTTAAAACGTAAAAAGTAGATTTAAACATAAAATAAAACTGTGGATTATCTTAAAAAGTCATTTTTAGGAGAAGGAAGATAGATACAATAGTTTATTTCATTAGTTTATTTTCGCAACGTTTCATTGTGTTACATGAATACGTAATAATAAATCAACTGAAAAACATGTGATGTGACACGCAAAGAAACAACTGACCAATTACACCTTCACTGACTGTACAGTGTGCGTCAATGTGTGCAATCCTAGCAGCGCACTGCGTACTCTAGATTGTAACATCGGCACCGGTTGCATCGCAGCACAACTGATGACGTGTGAGGCAGTGAGCTGCTCCTAGACTTTGAATAGCACTAGATTACTGTGCTCAAAACAGTGTCTGTACCAACTAAATGCAGGGCAGGCCCTACCATGAAGCCACCTAAATCACTGGACACAGGCGGCAACATCTAAGGCAGTGGTCTCAAACTCAATTTACTTGGGGGGCCACAGGAGGCAAAGTCAGGATGAGGCTGGGCCGCATAAGGAATTTCACAATCGCCGCCTCTGCCCGCCCCTCTCACTCTTCCTGTGTCTTAGGGTAAGGAACCACCAGGGGGGCTCTTAAGGTTAGGCACAACCAAGGGAGAGGGGTCTTAGGTTTAGGCACCACCGGGGGAGGTCTAAGGGTTAGGCACCACCAGAGGGAGGTCTAAGGATTGGGCACCACCAGGGTGGTTTTAGGGTTAGGCACCACCGGGGGAGAGGTCCAAGGGTTAGGCACCACCGGAGGGAGGTCTAAGGGTTAGGCACAACCGGGAAGGGGGGAGGGATTAGGGTTAGGCATCGGAGAGTGAGGGTTCTGTGTGAGAGGAGTTAGCCACAGTAAAATATCAGTGAACATTACCAATATTTTACTATCGGAATCCAGCAGTAGAATATCGCTAATTTCAGTGATATTCTACTAGCAGCAATCCCTTGCGCCCTTTTTCCAGGAACCTTTTTTTTTTTAATGTATGCACTCTGTAGTACTCAGCACAATAAGCTCTGTCTGTGGATGAGAGGGAAGAGTCTCCCGATCATATCTCACAAGTGAGTGACACGGAGAGCGCCGTTTTCCTCGCAAGCTAATGAGAGGTTTCTCAATGTCTTCCCCCAAGAAAGAATACCTGTCACATACGAGGCATGGTGATCAAAGTGCCGCTGTACCAGACTGGGAAAGTAGCTGTTGTCAACTAATAATGACTGGAATAACGGATGCCCTTGGGCTGAATGCGCTGCCATTATTACCAAAACAATATTGTCATGAAGGGGGAATGAAAGAGAGATGGAATGTGTGCACGGGATTTACAATGTCAGGCAGCCAGCCACAAGCTGAATACTACCTTAGAACAAAAATCACTTCGCAAGGTAAAAGCTTGTGGGGATAGGAGTGAATATGAGACTAGGCTGTGCTCCATTCTCCATTATTTGTAAGCTTTTTAACTCATGTTTGAATCTTAGTCACCTGTGTCTGGTTAAAGAGAACCCGAGGTGTGTTTAAAGAATGTTATCTGCATACAGAGGCTGGATCTGCCAATACATCCCAGCCTCTGTTGCTATCCCAAACCCCCCTAAGGTCCCCCTGCACTCTGCAATCCCTCATAAATCACAGCCATGCTGTGAGGCTGTGTTTACATCTGTAGTGTCAGTCTCAGCTGCTCCCCAGCCTCCTGCATAGCTCCGGTCCCTACCCCGTCCCTTCCCTCCAATCAGCAGGAAGGGAAGGGATGCAGGCGGGGACTGGAGTTCTGCAGGAGGCGGGGAGAGCAGCAGACTGACACTATAGAGATAAACACAGCCAGCTCTGACAAGCTGTTTGTCAGCAGCGTGGCTGTGATTTATGAGGGATTGCAGAGTGCAGGGGGACCTTAGTGGGGTTTGGGATAGCAACAGAGGCTGGGCTGTATAGGCAGATCCAGCGTCTGTATGCAGATAATATTCTTCAAACCCACCTCGGGTTCTCTTTAAAGGAAGTGTGTGTCTGCATCAGAGTTCCCCTAGAGCATTTAAAAAATGACTGTTGGTTCCCCTGAACATTTTGTTCCACTTCTACCTGTCTTTTATTTCTGTGCTGGTTTGAGTTTCAAACAAAGAATAGGATTGGCTGCTCTGGGCAACGAGAACAAATACTTTCCACACATGACGGGCTACGGCCAGAGAATTATTTTATGCGTACATACAAAAAGCGCACAGAAGTTTGGGTGCCCAGTAATGCTGATAGTAAAATATCGGTATTTAACGTGTTTTAGTTCCTGGACGTAGTTTCTACGTCCAGGAACCATGCGCGCTCCCGCGTGCACGCATGCTCCCGGCCCGCGGTTTGTTAGCCAGGCAATCAATGAATCGGGCTATGGTGCCCGATCACTGATTCCTCTCCCCCGCTGAAAAAGCGACAGCTTCTCTCGGAAGCTGTCCTTTTTCTGGCTGTAGCGTCCCCCATGCATCCCTCTAAGCGTATGTTACGCTTAGAGTGACGTCATGTAAACAAACTCATGGCCGACATCTTGTGGCCAAATAGTAAAACTACAACTAAAAGTAAAAAAAATAAAATTCAAACACACATTTACATTATAAATCTCTTGTTTACATCCCACCCTCCCAAAACTACCCAAATAAAATGTTTACTATAAAAAACAAAAAACATTACAATAAAAAAAACAATATGTAAATATTTACCTAAGGGTCTAAACTTTTTAAATATCAATGTAAAGATGAAATATTTCTATATATTTTTTTATTCTAAACTTGTAAATAGTGATAGATGCAAAACGGAAAAAATGCACCTATATTTCCAAATAAAATATTGTCGCCATACATTGTTATAGGGACATAATTTTAACGGTGTAATAACCAGTACATATGGGCAAATACAATACGTGAGTTTTAACTATGGAGGCATGTATTATTTTAAAACTATAATGGCTGAAAACTGAGAAATAATGATTTTTTTCCATTTTTTTCTTATTCTTCCTGTTAAAATGCATTTACAGTAAAGTGGCTCTTAGCAAAATGTACCCCCCAAAGAAAGCCTAATTGGTGGCGGAAAAAACAAGATATAGATCAGTTCATTGTGATAAGTAGTGATAAAGTTATAGGCTAATGAATGGGAGGTGAACATTTGTCAAGTGAAAACGACGGAACGCGAATGGGTTAATACCAATATTTTGCTATTAAAGTGTAAAAGATCAGTATTGAATACAGATAATTTACTATGGCTAAACATAAGCGTACGAGAAGAATCGGCGCGGAAGACTTGGGCGCAGGATACAGCCGGTATATGGCTGATCCTGCTGCTGCACAAGTTCCCGGCCGTGTTAAATACTATTCCCCCTCCAGGCCGCCATGTATGGTGGGGAATGAAATAATTCGGCTTCCAGAAATTGCAAGAAGACGAATTATTGTGTTTTAAAAGTAACTTCAGCTCAGTCTTCTGATGGCGCTGAAGTTACTCCCTGTGCTCCAAGTCTCCTGCGCTGGATTCACTGTGTTCGAAACATAAGCCTACTCTCATACAGAACCCTCCCCCAACGCCTAACCCTAACCGCTCCCCCCCCCGAACAACTACCTGCCTGGAACCTAACCCTAAACTGTTCCTAACACACACAGCACTTTGATTTTCAACCGATTTCAGTATTGCTATTGACTTACCACTGCTCCTTCATTGCAGGCGATACGAGTCGATTGTTGGCCAAAATGTATCAAGAACTGATTGCTCAGACATTTTGGGTGGGTGGGGAGAATCGATTCCCAGAAGATGAATTGAATCTGCAGGGAATTCAATGGGAAAATCGATAAGTGTATGGGTACCTTAGATCGGAGATCTGACCCCTTGTATTTGGTTTATATGGTGATGCCCACCTTTCAGTATATTGTGCACTGGGTGGCTGGGGGTCCCCGCAACATAGCGCCAAGGGATATCTACTGTTTTAACAACCTTTTTGGATAAAAGAACCTCTGTCAGCTTGACTTCCTTTCTACTAAGATAGAGTGACCAGATTTTCGTTGGTTCAACCTGGGATGGGGGGGGGGGGGGGGGGGGCATGGGTGTGGCCATGACATTGTATGGGCGGAGCTAACATAATGATGTAACAGTGAGGCATAAGAAAGCAGCAAATAAATGCACTGCGGGCAAACATTTCACCAGAAAATAAACAGAAAATAAACGCACTGCGGGCACACATGTCACCAGAAAATAAATGCACTGCGGGCACACGTCACCAGAAAATAAACGCATTGTGGGCAAACATGTCACCAGAAAATAAACACACTGCGGGCAAACATGTCACCAGGAAATAAACGCACTGCGGGCACACGTCACCAGAAAATAAATGCACTGCGGGCAAACATTTCACCAGAAAATAAATGCACTGCGGGCAAACATTTCACCAGAAGATAAACGCACTGCGGGCAAACATGTCACCAGAAAATAAATGCACTGCGGGCACACATTTCACCAGAAAATAAACGCACTGCGGGCAAACGTTTCACCAGAAAATAAACGCACTGCGGGCACACATGTCACCAGAAAATAAATGCACTGCGGGCAAACGTTTCACCAGAAAATAAATGCACTGCGGGCAAACGTTTCACCAGAAAATAAACGCACTGCGGGCAAACGTTTCACCAGAAAATAAACGCACTGCGGGCACACATGTCACCAGAAAATAAACGCACTGCGGGCAAACATTTCACCAGAAAATAAATGCACTGCGGGCAAACATTTCACCAGAAAATAAACGCACTGCGGGCAAACATGTCACCAGAAGATAAACGCACTGCGGGCAAACATGTCACCAGAAAATAAACGCACTGCGGGCAAACATGTCACCAGAAGATAAACGCACTGCGGGCAAACATGTCACCAGAAAATAAATGCACTGCGGGCACACATTTCACCAGAAAATAAACGCACTGCGGGCAAACGTTTCACCAGAAAATAAACGCACTGCGGGCACACATGTCACCAGAAAATAAACGCACTGCGGGCACACATGTCACCAGAAAATAAAGGCATTGTGGGCAAACATGTCACCAGAAAATACACTGCGGGCAAACATGTCACCAGAAAATAAACGCACTGCAGTCAAACATGTCACCAGAAAATAAATGCACTGCGGGCAAACATTTCACCAGAAAATAAACGCACTGCGGGCAAACGTTTCACCAGAAAATAAACGCACTGCGGGCACACATGTCACCAGAAAATAAACGCACTGCGGGCACACATGTCACCAGAAAATAAACGCATTGTGGGCAAACATGTCACCAGAAAATAAACACACTGCGGGCAAACATGTCACCAGAAAATAAACGCACTGCGGGCACACATGTCACCAGAAAATAAACACACTGCGGGCAAACATGTCACCAGAAAATAAACGCACTGCGGGCACACATGTCACCAGAAAATAAACACACTGCGGGCAAAGTTCACCTGGAAAAAAAAGCATTTACTCACCTGGCAGAAGACTCCTCTGGCGCGCATCTCCCCCGGACGATCCTCCTGAAGTCTCCCACGCTGACAGGCAGAGCAGGGCTACGGCAAGATGGCGCCCAAAGCCCTGTACTGGAGACACAAATAGTCTCCAGTACAGGGCTTCGGCAGCCATTTTGCCGTAGCCCTGCTCGCCTGCCGGTGTCAGAACACCGGAAGAAGACAAGTCAATAAGGAGGCTGGAGCGGGGCTGCAGGCAATGAACTGGCACGGCGTCTATAGATGCCGCTGCCAGTTAATGCAATAAAGTGACCAGAGTCCCGAGGCCGGGACGTCCCGCTGCTAAATGCGGGACATTTCCCGGGACCTCATGCAGCCTGGGACAGCGGACCCCGAATCCAGGACGCGTCCCGGGCAATCCGGGACGTCTGGTCACTCTAACTAAGCGTGAAGCGATTGTATCTTTCTACCTCCTGAATGGGTATCTCAACTGAAGTGCAATGGCAGGTCCATTTGTAGACCTTTTGCCTCCTGAAGCAATACATTGTGGGGAGATCCCCCCCGCCATGTGTAAAGACGAAAGGGGAGAAGTGGGACACTTCGGGCTGTACATTGCAGGCTCTGGCACTACGCTTACCTCCCTCTGCTTCCGCCAAGACTGCATCTCCTCCCTGATGGCCCGCAGCATCTCATCCCTCAGGATGCCGGGTATGTGCTGCATCTCCTCCCTGCTGGCCTGCAGCATCTGACCCCCAGGATGCCGGGTATGTGCTGCACCTCCTCCCTGCTGGCCCGCAGCATCTGATCCCCAGGATGCCAGGTATGTGCTGCACCTCCTCCCATAGCATCTCCTCCCTGCTGGCCCGCAGCATCTGATCCCCAGGATGCCGGGTATGTGCTGCACCTCCTCCCATAGCATCTCCTCCCTGCTGGCCTGCAGCATCTGATCCGCAGGATGCCGGGTATGTGCTGCACCTCCTCCCATAGCATCTCCTCCCTGCTGGCCCGCAGTATCTCATCCCCCAGGATGCCGGGTATGTGCTGCACCTCCTCCCATAGCATCTCCTCCCTGCTGGCCCGCAGCATCTGATCCCCAGGATGCCGGGTATGAGCTGCACCTCCTCCCATAGCATCTCCTCCCTGCTGGCCCGCAGCATCTGATCCCCAGGATGCCGGGTATGTGCTGCACCTCCTCCCATAGCATCTCCTCCCTGCTGGCCCGCAGCATCTGATCCCCAGGATGCCGGGTATGTGCTGCACCTCCTCCCATAGCATCTCCTCCCTGCTGGCCTGCAGCATCTGATCCGCAGGATGCTGGGTATGTGCTTTACCGGCGCCGCATCATTCACCCGCTTTCAGCAGATTAGCGATGGCATCACCAGCGGCCAGCCACACATGAAGTCCTGCTTCCTCTTTGACTACAGCGGTGCCTCATGTGACCCGACAGCACGTAACAGGTCACATGAGACAATACTGTAGCCATGGACACAGGACGCTGGATGGGCGGATGGAGATCCCATCGCTGGAACACTGAGAGCAGATGCATTGAAACTGGTGTCTGCATGACTTTGGGAGGCAGGGTGCCACTGGAGACGGCAACCACTAAGAGGCCCCATTACATTCACTAGCGATCAAGTCTGCCTCCCTACATAAAGACTACACAAATAAATAAGAAAAAGCAGTGGAACCATCAGCCATTATCACATACCTTGAGGAACTCCTCTGACAATGTACAGGTATCAGAGATTTCAAGTTTGAATGAAAAACCTACATACCATAAAATTGAGACAGACAACAGGCAAGCGCATATTATCATTAATTAACTGGCTACGAAGTTCACTATTTCTCCAGCTACAAAAAAGAAAAAAAGCAGCTTTCAGCTTGACCAGGCTCGCATCTGGTATCCAATTATCAGATGTAAAATCAAATTCTGCAATTGTTGTCTGAAAAGTGACGCAGACATCTCCTACACTGTGTTCTTTGTCACGAAAACATAGCTTTATCGTCCTCACGCACTCCGGAAAGCTTTAAAGGGAACCTAAAATCTTATAACCTGAAATCTTATAAAAAAGGGCCAGTTTTACTTACCTGGGGCTTCTACCGGCCCCCTACAGTCGCCCTGTGCCCGCGCCGGTACTCAACAATCCTCCGGTCCCCCGCCGCAACTCAGATTTGATTTTGACAACTGAGCCAGTCGATGGCCAACGCGCCTGAATAGCCCTGGCCAGGGTCGGACTGGGACACTGGGGGTCCACCAAAGAAATTTCAACCTGGGGCCCACACATCTGGTGATTGCGGTGAAAAAAGTGCGTGACCATGCACCGGTGGGCGTGGTCATGATGTATTATGGACAGGACCAAATGTACATGATCTTAGCATTGTAATTCAGAGACACTGCTGCCCAGCAAAACTTTGCACAGAGTCCCCTCCTTCAATATAAAGTAATGTCCTACTTTGCAGAGGTTGCGACCGCAGAGGTTGCGACCGCATCGGGGCCCTTGGGCCAAAGGGGCCCCGAAGGGCCCTCCCTCAACTACAGTATTACCTCTCTATTGGTCCTGTGCTCATAATAATCACTTCTATAGATACTTTGAACAGTGGTGATCATTAACAAGCTATTTCCCATCCCCTTCTTACACCTCTGACACTGTGCTTGGGGGACCCCATTGTAAAATTTGCATCTAGACCTACAGCTCCTTAGCTACGCCACTGCTATCAGCATGAGGGATTACAGCACTGAGAAGAGAATTTTTGTGCTGCAGGCAGCAATTGGAGCTCTGTCAGACACGATGGGGGGCCCACCAGAGGCCTGGAGGTGGGGCCCACCGAGGGAAAAAACTTTACTACTGTGGCCCAGTCCAACCCTGGCCCTGGCTGCGCCCGTTCTCGTTCACGCGCCTCCTGTCGCTGTACTGCACATATGCTGGATGTTATGAAACTGAGCCGCTGTGTGAGGCTGCATTTCCACTTGTGCGGTGCGAATCGCCGCGGTAAAAATTTGCATGCGGGTCTATGCGAATTTTCATGCGAATTCGCATGGAAGAAGATGTATGCGATTTTATCCATGGCAGTGCTGGTGTGCTTTTCCATTGTTTCTATGCGAATTTGCATGCGAATTCGCATGAAAATTCGCATACCCAAACCTCATGCAAATTTCCTATTAAATACATTGTATGCGATTCGCATAGCAGTATGCGATATGCGAATTCTGATGGCTCTGCCATGCAAATTTTTTCTGCACAAAAAAACGCAAAGGAATCCTGACAAGTGGAAACACTCCCATTCACTTGTATTGCTATGCGAATTTGCTTGCGGAAAATGCATGCAAATTCGCGATAGTGGAAATGGGCCCTGAGACCAGAGGCACGGGCACAGTGCGACTGCAGGGGGCCGATGGAATTCCCAGGTAAGTAAAACTGGCTTTTTTTTAAATAAGACTTAAGATTTCCTTTAACCATTTTAGCCTTTTGAACATGACTGTCACATCAAAAAGGCTGCTGCTGCTCCCGTGCGCTCCCGTGCCGACCCCGTTAGCCCGGAGATCAATGAATGGGAATTTCCATTCACTGGGACAAATGGGCAAATACAATGTGTGGGTTTTAATTATGGTAGCATGTATTATTTTAAAGCTATAATGGACAAAAACTGAGAAATCATTTTTTAAATTTTTTTCTTAATATTCCTGTTAAAAAGCATTTAGAAAAAATAATTGTTAGCAAAATGTACCACCCAAAGAAAGTCTAATTGGTAGCGGAAAAAATAAGATATAGATCAATTCATTGTGATAAAGTTATTGGTGAATTAATGGCAGGTGAAAATTGCTCGGATGCATAAGGTGAAAAATGACTGAAGGCTGAATAGCACCTTTTTTCATTATGCTATTTTCACTGCAGTTCCTCTTTAACATTAACTTTAAATGGAGTTCCTCTTTAAGCTGACCGTATGGGCAATGTCAGTCTGTGTGGGGCGACAGGTCCTCTTGAAAAGAGAATGAAGGCGGCTATTGTAACTCATTAGCGCCGTCTGCTAACACACACAATGCCGCACTTATCTGCGCCATTAACAATACATCACAGCCTGTCTCTGGTGTCACATTGCCCCTCAGAGCTTCTTGAAGTGTTTTTTTCCTTCCTCCTTGCTGCATGCGGGAGCAGCGAGCGAGATTTCTGACAAGGGGACTTCTGAAAAGCTTGTAAATAATCCCCTATAATGATGTCCATCGCCGCAGTTCACAGATCCCACAAACAAAGCCGGGAACGGATGATATCACGGCTTGTCTAAATATAGACGGAGCATTGATCTGAAGGCATAAAAGATTCATAAGGGCAGCAGCAGCACCGGAGCACACGCTGTGCATGCAGTCCAGCGCCTTCGCCCTCTCGCCAGCACGCCACTTCTTCAAAGCGTTCATCACCGCCGTGTGTATTGCAAGCCAATGAGAGCAGTGAGGGGCTGTATCAGTGTACTTATCCTTCAAGCATTTTGTACCCTTACACAGTTAGGCCTTGTTTACATTATAAAATCGCCAGCGCAATCGCAAGCACTGAGCGCTTCTGTGAGTGCTTTTCCCTGCACTTTCAGAAGGATTTGCGCTTTGTTAAGCTTTGTTAAGCTCTTTTCTAAACGCTTTTGTCCGGGGATTTGAGATTTTCTTCCGGAAGAAAATCAGGAAGTGAACTCTTTGACCTGGAACTGAATACGTACAATGTATTTTCTTTTAAAGGGACTCCGAGCAGTGCAGAAACTATGGAAAGATGCATATCATTTTAAAGCTCTCTTTCTCCTCTTTCCAATGATATATAAACCGCCGCCCTACGCCTTTTAGTTTTCGCTATTTTCGCGATTGAAATTGCCGCGGCCGCGATTTCGATCGCGAAAATAGAGAAAACTAAAAGGCGTAGGGCAACGATTTAGGTGTCGTCAGAAAGAGGAGAAAGGGAGCTTTAAAATGATATCCATCAAGCCATAGTTATATTGTATTACACAGGACGACACTTTCCCCAGTGTCAGCAGCTCCATTCTGCTGAATGGAGCTGCTGACTTTGACAAAAAGTCGCCCTGTGTAATACAATATAACTATGGCTTGATGGATATCATTTTAAAGCTCTCTTTCTCCTCTTTCTGACGACACTTAAATCGTTGCCCTACGCCTTGTAGTTTTCTCTATTTTCGCCATCGAAATCGCCGCCGCGGCAATTTCAATCGCGAAAATAGCGAAAACTAAAAGGCGTAGGGCGGTGGTTTATATATCATTGGAAAGAGGAGAAAGAGAGCTTTAAAATGATGTGCATCTTTCCATAGTTTCTGCACTGCTCGGAGTCCCTTTAAAAGCGCTCACCAAATCACTTTACAAGGCGCTTTTTCAAGTGCTTTGCGATTTCCCTATATATCGTAATAAAGCGCAAACGCTCAGGAAATGGTGCAGGATCCGCATTTGTGCTTGGAAAGAAAGCTCATCGCTCATGTGAGAACACTCACATAGAGCAACATTGCGCAAGCGCTTTTATGGCAATATAAAAATCAGTAAGCCAGCACCTATTCAGTAGGAGACCTTTGGCAAGTCTCCCTAACACTGCTAGTGCCTATAGAGCGCGCCCTAGTGGCTGCTGCTCTGGCGCTTTGAGTCCGCCAGGAGAAAAGCGCGATATAAATGTTATTTGTCTTGTCTTGTCATAAAAATCACCAGCACTTAAAGAGAACCCGAGGTGGCATATTATAATCCTAATAGGACGCAGTGGCATGTGGTGTGCACAATGACATGCCTCTGGCTCACTGTACTGCCGCTGCCAACCCCCTCTATGCCGCACTGCGCGCCCTTAAAAGATCGCCAAGCTAACAACAACTTCCTAGGTCGCGGCTTGGCTTCCTATTGGAGGAAGATAACAGAGGCGGGGAGCGGTGGGGCGGAGCCTGGATTCGAGGCGGAGAAGCTACGAGGCTGATTGACAGCCTCACATAAATAAAGCCAGCTAGAGACAAGCAGATAGCGGCTAACCTGGTGTTTTTTTTAAGTGGGTGCAGTACGGCGTAGGGGGAGCTGGCAGCAGCGGTACAATGACCCAAAGGCAGTCATTGTGCACAGGACATGCCTCTGGGTCCTATTAGGATTATAACATGCCACCTCGGGTTCTCTTAAAAAAACAAAAAACGCTCACAGTGTGAACAAGCCCTTAAGCCTCGTCACCGTAGGCATTGGAACCCGATCCTACCGCCAACAATTCTGGGCCGAGTGCTGTATGGACGCATCGCGACCCTGTTGCTATCATGGCTGGATTTCAGGCAAGGCCGCAAAGGCCATGGCCTAGAGCACCAATAAGCAAGGGGAGGCCAGCAGGCTGGCACACTCATGCAGTCAAGCTGACAAACTTGAATTGCAGCAGTCAGGGGCCGCAAACGTGGACAGATTATCACTGTGGCGATCCCCGTGCAACCTATGCAGAAAAGCGCTGCGTCAGGAGACTGGAGCGTGCGATGGCATACAGAGAAAGTCATGCTACGCGCCGCTTATTTCCTGTCGTACTTTCAGGTGTGGATTTCATGCTTACCCAGCAAGCAGGAAAGAAGTCATGCATATAGTCATGCTAGCCATGCATGTAGACCTTACTTTTTACATTTGTTTGTTCTCTGCTAACCCTTTACATATCAGGGGTCCCCAACCTTTTCCGGCCCGGGGACCACTTTCTGACCCAATTTTTGTCCGGGGACCGCTGGGTGCGGGTCCTAGTGGACAGTGGAGCAGGTTACCAGGGGGGGGGGGGGGCTAGTATAGTGCCCCAGTATAGTTAGTATAGTGCCCCAGTATAGCTAGTATAGTGCCCCAGTACAGCTAGTATAGTGCCCAGTATGGCTAGTATAGTGCCCCAGTATAGCCAGTATAGTGCCCCAGTATAGCCAGTATAGTGCCCCAGTATAGTGCCCCAGTATAGCCAGTATAGTGCCTCAGTATACCTAGTATAGTGCCCAGTATAGCCAGTATAGTGCCCAGTATAGCTAGTATAGTGCCCAGTATAGCTAGTATAGTGCCCAGTATAGCCAGTATAGTGCCCCAGTATAGCCAGTATAGTGCCCCAGTATAGCTAGTATAGTGCCCAGTATAGCGCCCCAGTATAGCCAGTATAGTGCCCCAGTATGGGTAGGTGTGCCCCCCGCCCGTCCCCGCCGCTGTTATTACCTTAACGGCGGCCGCTCTCCACTCTCCGGCGTGTGTACTTATTTCAGCAGCGTATCTCCCGGCTGCTGTCTGTGATGCGGCAGGAAGCAGGGCAGCGGCTTCCTGTAGCGGCGATGTGTATCACCGTTACTATGGGAACCGTTACTATAGGAACCGAGCCCTGCGTCCTGACGCATCACACACAGCAGCCGGGAGATACGCTACTGGAATAAGAGCACGCGCCGGAGAGGGGAGAGCGGCCGCTGTTAAGGTAATAACAGCGGCGGCCGCGGGGACGGGGTAACGGCGGGGGGGGGGCAGTCCTGCGGCCCAACTGGGAACGTCCTGCGGACCACCAGTGGGCGGCGGACCACAGGTTCTGGATCCCCGCTTTACACTCCTTATGTTGGACTTAATAGCGATGAGCACAAAATTGCGTAATTTCGCATTGTAATTCGCAATTACGAGGCAAAATTTGGGGAAAATCTTAATGAATTTTGTATGTAAATGTTATCAACAATCGTATTTTCGCATTTTTGCATAATTTTTGCATAATTTTGTGCCAACCGTAGGGGTTAATAGAAAAAGCCCTCATGCATGTTATCATTATCAAAATTGAGCATGCTGCCTGTAGGGGCGCCACTGCCGGATGTGGTCCAACGCTTTGATACACTCCAGCACCATGCAGCAGCAGGTAGTAATGATATTACCCTGGCATGTGTGCAAGTTGGGGGCTGAGCTACCTTGCACTGGCCGCGCTCCCCATCCCGCCAGATGTTAAGTCGCCTCTACAGATCACTGCTGCCTCCACAATTTCACGATCACCATTGTCCCTCCCACAGCACACCAGAAAAACACAAGTGCTGGGGGGAAGTGGGTGTTTGCAAAATATGTATATCTTATCACTATGCAAGTCGTTTTGTCATTAAATGCTATTAGGTATTATTATATTAGATTTGATCAACAGCTGCTACAAGATTTATGTTTTTAGGAAACTTCCTGGAAACCATGGCAATGATATACCGTTTGATGTAAAAGGTAAACAGAGCGGTGGGCACAGCGCGGGGGGGGGGGGGCATCTCTCCCCCTTCCCTCACCTGAGGCTCCCCCTTCCTCGCTCCCCCCTCCAGAACTAAGCAGTGTGCAATGATCTGTTCAGCTGTCTGCACAGGCAGACAGCTGTTTGACCATTCTTTAGGTCTGAGTGCTGCAGGTCTCTGGAAAAGAGACCTGTCTTCAATTTGCAAGTTTCAGAGTTGCTCTGCTGGTGAGGAATTTGCATACACTTGTCATGCAAATTGCCTAGCTGCTTCCTTGATGGCTTGCAGTATAAATGCCTTTTGCTCCCAGAATTCCTTGCTGGTCATGATGGTTTGTTTCTGCTAACTCTCCTGGAGTATCAGCCTTGCTATTGTTTGCTAAAGATTATCTTAGAGTAATTCCTTGGGACTGCACTAGGCATCCCTTCTAGCGTAGTCAGCTTGTATTATCTTAAGGAAAGGTGGGGGGAAAGGCTGCGCATCCCTAAACACATGCTGCAATTGAATGGTTAATCGCATAGGCATACACCGCCTCTGCCAGACTGAAAAATGCATGCCCTGCATCCAAGACAAGTGCTAACATTTATTAAACTAGGAGGTACTTTAGCTTCCAATATGGTTTGCATGCAAAGTATATTATACTAGACACTTGCACCACGGTGAGGCAGACCTCCGGGCAAGTGACCTAACCTAAATTTAAAACCTCGGGAGCAGCTAAGCAGAAAAAAATGTGTAACTTACATTTGGTAGAACAGCGAGGAGAACGCCAGCGCATACCACTAAGGCTGCATCTGAAATGACCACCAGCTCAGTGTGCAGCACCTATATAGACTTTCTACACACTTCGCATTCTATTCAGATGCAAATCATATGCAAATCTGCTACTACTTATCATGCAAACAGGAAACTCAGGAGGAGGGGCTGGGAGCAGCTAACCTGACAGTTACATAGTTACAAAGTTAAGGAAAGGTGGGGGGAAAGGCTGCGCATCCCTAAACACATGCTGCAATTGAATGGTTAATCGCATAGGCATACACCGCCTCTGCCAGACTGAAAAATGCATGCCCTGCATCCAAGACAAGTGCTAACATTTATTAAACTAGGAGGTACTTTAGCTTCCAATATGGTTTGCATGCAAAGTATATTATACTAGACACTTGCGCCACGGTGAGGCAGACCTCCGGGCAAGTGACCTAACCTAAATTTAAAACCTCGGGAGCAGCTAAGCAGAAAAAAATGTGTAACTTACATTTGGTAGAACAGCGAGGAGAACGCCAGCGCATACCACTAAGGCTGCATCTGAAATGACCACCAGCTCAGTGTGCAGCACCTATATAGACTTTCTACACACTTCGCATTCTATTCAGATGCAAATCGTATGCAAATCTGCTACTACTTATCATGCAAACAGGAAACTCAGGAGGAGGGGCTGGGAGCAGCTAACCTGACAGTTACATAGTTACAAAGTTAAGGAAAGGTGGGGGGAAAGGCTGCGCATCCCTAAACACATGCTGCAATTGAATGGTTAATCGCATAGGCATACACCGCCTCTGCCAGACTGAAAAATGCATGCCCTGCATCCAAGACAAGTGCTAACATTTATTAAACTAGGAGGTACTTTAGCTTCCAATATGGTTTGCATGCAAAGTATATTATACTAGACACTTGCGCCACGGTGAGGCAGACCTCCGGGCAAGTGACCTAACCTAAATTTAAAACCTCGGGAGCAGCTAAGCAGAAAAAAATGTGTAACTTACATTTGGTAGAACAGCGAGGAGAACGCCAGCGCATACCACTAAGGCTGCATCTGAAATGACCACCAGCTCAGTGTGCAGCACCTATATAGACTTTCTACACACTTCGCATTCTATTCAGATGCAAATCATATGCAAATCTGCTACAACTTATCATGCAAACAGGAAACTCAGGAGGAGGGGCTGGGAGCAGCTAACCTGACAGTTACATAGTTACAAAGTTAAGGAAAGGTGGGGGGAAAGGCTGCGCATCCCTAAACACATGCTGCAATTGAATGGTTAATCGCATAGGCATACACCGCCTCTGCCAGACTGAAAAATGCATGCCCTGCATCCAAGACAAGTGCTAACATTTATTAAACTAGGAGGTACTTTAGCTTCCAATATGGTTTGCATGCAAAGTATATTATACTAGACACTTGCACCACGGTGAGGCAGACCTCCGGGCAAGTGACCTAACCTAAATTTAAAACCTCGGGAGCAGCTAAGCAGAAAAAAATGTGTAACTTACATTTGGTAGAACAGCGAGGAGAACGCCAGCGCATACCACTAAGGCTGCATCTGAAATGACCACCAGCTCAGTGTGCAGCACCTATATAGACTTTCTACACACTTCGCATTCTATTCAGATTCAGATGCAAATCATATGCAAATCATTGTATTATCTGTTTGCCTTGTACTGTCTACCTGTTGCGATTGTCTTGTCGCCAGTGGCGGTTGACAGGAAATCGTTCTGTCTGTACTCTGCCTTAGGGGTGCTAGCCAGAGCAGTGGTTGCTACTGGTAGCCCCATCTCTCTGTCTGTCTGGATCGCATCTGCTCTAATGGTATTGGCGGTGGTTGCTTCTGTGCTCTGTCTGGGAGTGTAGGCCACAGCTGCGGTTGCTGCTGGCTGCTCCTTCTGTCTGTCTTGTCTGGTACGAACGCTTGCTGTAGGCTCGGTGAGGTAAGCGTTTAGCAAGCGTTCGCGTTCTCTATTTCGTGTTTGTGTTACATTGGTTAGTTAGGTTGGCACGCTTATCACTGGGCGCCTAACGCGCAGTGATCGTGTCTTAAACGTGTTCGCTGTTGAGAATGAGTGCGGTGTTAACGTTTAGCTAGCGTTTGTTTTTTTCCTTGATATTCTGATCGTTATTTGCTATGTCTTTCTTGCTACACTTGTGCTCTGTCTAATTCGGTCTTGTGTCGCTATTGGCAATCGCCACTCTTGCGATTGCGTTCTCACTTCGTTTCCGTTGTTGTGTGTTCACCGTCGCTGGGTGGCGACAAGATTGGTGGACACACATACATTCTGTCTCTGTGCTCTCTCTCTTTAAGGGCTATCTTGCCCTGCATTGCTTCAACTCGTACAATTCCCATCTGGCATCTGTGGCAGTGCAGAGGCTGTGTTCATCTGCACTCCACAGCTCCATCTGCCGGTGGGAATTTCCCTCTACAGGTGCATAGCACCATAGCTGGGTTCTGTCAAATTACACGCTTGTGGAGGATTTCCGCAGTGTCAGCGCGCGTCCTGTGCGCTGACCACGGAAATAATTCCCCAATCGTTACACATTGTGGCAAAGGGCGGCAGCAGGCAGGAACTTACCTCTGTCTTCTTCGAGGTGCGAGAGGGAGCTCTGTATGCCGAAGAACTTCCTCCGGTGCTTGGAACGAGGCAGAGGTTAACTTCCCGCCCGCTGCCACAATGCATAGTTCTGGAGGGGAAAGCGAGGAAGGGGGAGCCCCAGGTGAGGAAAAGGGGGAGGGGAGATGGCCCCAAGGCAGCTGTCACAATGGTGCTGCACTGCTACAGGACAGAGGTACCCATACATCTAGGACTTTTAATGGCCGATCGACCAAGAGACAGATCTCTATCTGATCAGAGAGAGATCTGATGGCTGCCACAAACCATGGGCCGATTCCCGATCCATTGCAGCCACGTCCTTCCAAATGTAGATGTAACACAGAGATGCTTGATAAGGATTTTATATTTCTTAAAGCAGAATTACAATCTGGCATATCATATAGTTATCCTACTTGATTTTGTCCAAAAGTAATGTCATCTGTGTAAAAATCACAAGTCCCCCAGCAAAGACTACAGCAGGGCTGGAAGTTGTCAATGCAAGGATGTATTATATCATATTCAATCAGCAAACGTGGAGAACTTTTTCTTATCTGCTTACAGTCAGACTAAAAACAAGTATTCTGTTGTTTCTTCTAGACAATCTGGGAAGTTATGCAGTATCATGTAACTTATACGCTTAATAGCAAAGTGAAATACAGTCTATTAACCTTTTCATTAACAATCAAACTAATGATGATGAAGTTGTTGTGGAGTGGCCAACCTATTGGATCATTGGATGTTCTGACAATAGTTCCACTTAAAGAGGAACTGTCACAAAAATCTTAAAATTTAAAACACATACAAATAAGAAGTACATTTCTCCCAGAGTAAAATGAGCCATAAAGACAGGCTAAACTCTCTAAATACATACAGGGTGCATTTCTCTCTGTTTTCCTTCTGTCCTGTGCAAGAGTTCAAGTCCACTTTAACCACTTCAGCCTTCAGTCGTTTTTCATCTTATGCATCCGAGCAATTTTCACCCCCCCATTCATTTGCCAGTAACGTTATCACTGCTTATCACAATGAATTGATCTACATCTTGTTTTTTCCGCCACAAATTAAGCATTCTTTGGGTGGTACATTTAAAAAAAAGTGTTTTCTAAATGCATTTGAAATGGTAAAATTAATGAAAAAATTGAAAAAAATTATTTATTTCTCAGTTCTTGGCCAATATAGCTTTAAAATAATACATGCTACAATAATTAAAACCTCCGTCTTTTATTTGCCCATTTGTCCCGGTTATTACACCATTTAAAAACATTTCCCTATCACAATGTATGGCGCCAATATTTCATTTGGAAATAAAGGTGCATTTTTTCAGTTTTGCATCCATCACTATTTACAAGCTTATAATTTAAAAAAATAATACTAATATACCCTCTTAACATGCATATTAAAAAAAAGTTCAGACCCTTATGTAACTATTTATGTTTTTTTTTATTGTAATTTTTTTTATTTTATTTTTTTTAGTTAAAAATTTTAGTTGGGCATTTTTTGGAGTGTGAGGTAAACAGTTAATTTTAAATGTAATTCATGGTGTTTATTTAAAAAAGGATAGAAATACCGCTACACTCAACAGGTTATCTTTATGAGGGCTGGTGCACACCAGAGCGGTTCATGAGCGTTTTTAAAAACTATTTCAATGGGCTGATGCACACCAGAGCGGTTCGTTTTTTCCACAAACACAAACTCGGGGGCAGCAGCATTTTTTAGATTTCTGAGGCGTTCCTGCCTAAGGCCTCTTTCACAGTGCGACGTTAAAGTCGCACGTTAGAAAATGTTTTAACATGGACTAACGTACAGCAATACTAAGTCTGTGCAACATTCACAGTGCACACGTTGCGTTTGTGTGTAACGTGTTGTATTATTAGAAAGTGCTGCATGCTGTGAGTTATACACGTTATTAACTGCGATGGACTGTTTGCACATGCTCAGTAATGACCTGGAAGCATACTTTTTATTGCCTGCATGCCCTACTGTGTGCGGCGATAACGAGGCATAGATGTAACAATTTTGGGACGTTGCGCTGTTAGTTTGCGTCGCTACTTTAACGTCGCATCAAAATGCAACATCCCACTGTGAAAGTAGCCTAATTGTTAAAGTACAGGAAAGTGGAAAACCGCTCTGAAAAACGCTAGACCAGAGCGGTTTTCCAAGTGTTTTTGTTACAGAAGCTGTTCAGTAACAGCTTTACTGTAACAATATTTGTAATCTGCTACATAAAAACGCTCCAAAAAATGCTAGGCATGTTTAAAAAGTCTCTCTAAACATGTCTAGAATCGCTCTGAAAATCTGCTTCAAAAACCTCTAGCGTTTTCCGGATCTGCTAGAGATTTTCGGTGCGCACTGGCCCTGAGACAGTGGCGGATCATAGGCTGCCAGGCCCCCTTGAAACGAACAGAAATCAATTGGTCCGCACTTGATCTCAGTATAAAATGAATTTATTTAGGACATATAGCAATACAGCATAAAGCAACAAGCTGACATGTTTAGGACTCTTAAGTCCTAATCATAGCCTATGATGAAGGACTTGAGAGTCCGAAACATGCCAGCGTGTTGCTTTTTGCTGTATTGCTATATGTCCTAAATAAATTCATTTTCTACTGCGATCAAGTGCGAACCAATCGATTTCTGTTCGTTTATTTAAAAAAATGTATGTAGATGTAGTTTTACTATTTGGCCACAAGACGGCCTCAGTCAAAAAATGTTTCCCATCCTGTAAGCAAGCGCTCTCGCTTACAGGAAGTGAGGGTTTTTGTTGCTGATCAGCAACAAAAACCCTCCTGAAGAAGGCCATTGTTTAATGGCAGAAACGCGTTGAGGTTTCTCTTCTTTAATTGAGTATCGGCATATGGTGGGGACCGTGGACGAAAGGTGTACCGTAAAGGCGCCTAGCGGGCACCTGTAAGCAAAGATCCAGAGGTCCTTTGAAGTGGTGACGTCACCTATACTAAACCAGTCCGGAACTGAGCAGGCTGAGCGGAAGTGCGGCTAGTGAGTCACTGTAACGTGTGTGCGGAAGTGACACGCGCCGTACTGGGGAGCCAGCGTAAGTTGATCAAGTGAGCGGTTGGCAACACAAGGTCTTGCTGTTGTGGTGGATTACCGGTAGGAACATCAAAAGACTACACGGAGGCAGCTGCAGTGGACTGTGAGTAAAACTTATCCTTGGCACAGGATTGGGCTCTCTCTCTTGAACTTCCGGATTGCGGAACGTTGTCTTGAAAGTTTTAGTAAGGCGGAAATCGCCTAATGTGAGTTTCTATATGGGACTATTTGCAATGAGGTTCTAACAGGATCCTATACCTCCAATCACTCCCATTCAATTTATTGGATCACCTGGTCCTATATATATTTTTCTATATTTTTTACATAATTTATGTTTATGTTTTAATTCTATTTTTAGAAGGGCCCTTCTAGGGTGTATGTTTGAATGTGGTATGAATGTAGGAGGAATTGAGTGCTAACCAAAACGGTGTATATGCAATTTTTTGCCATTTGTGCAATTTGAATAAAATTATTAGTAATTTTAGCTAGCGCGTGTTGGGTGTACTAATATAACAATTAAAGACAGTGGGCTTGATTCACTAAACCGTGATAACTCATATTTTCGCGATCGCGCACAAATGTGAAAATGCGCGCAAAAATGGCCGTGATATGAGTCATCATGGTTTAGTGAATCAAGCCCAGTGTGTGAATACCAACATGTACAATAAAATTAAGGAACACCAAGAGCCCCAATAGTGTAATATGTACTGGTAAATGGTTACTAGATAGAGTAAATATTAATACTCACAAACCAGGGTTACCATTAGGCAACCACTGTAAAAGCAGGTGGGGAGATTTTCCTAACCCCACTCAGGAATAAGAAGTCGCTCTTTGTAGATGAGAAAATACAATACAATACAATAACATTTCTATAGCGCTTTTCTCCCATAGGACTCAAAGGGGGTTCAACCCTCCACCCAGGGTGGACTCAATATTATGCAGGAGAACAGAGGCGCCAAAAGGATAAAAGAACAGACAGAGGTGCCTGGCTCTTCTACTGACCACATATGCTATTGCTCCGTTGTTATTACCTGATGAAGCGGGATCAAACCTGTGAAACGCGTTGCATATTTGGAGTTCATAAATAAAATATATTGACTGTCTTTACTACAGTTGTTGTGTGTCTACTTGGAGGAGGTAAGTCCACCACTACCCCCTCTATTTACCAAGAATTTGGTTTTTTAAGCTCATTTGGCTTCCTTTTATCCTTTTGGCGCCTCTGTTCTTCTGCATAATCCAACATGTACAATGGGAGGGGTAAAGGAGAATTGCACGTGGTTGCATTGGAATGGACAACGCCATAAAAAAAAGAAAAAAAATATATATAAAAGCAGCAGAAAATGTTCCACCCACCTTGGAGTCATCTGTAAAGCGAGTTGGAACATAACTGACCTCTCTCTGTACTCGGCTTCGATGTGACTTCAAAAACGAAGCTATTCCACCAGGAGTTACTGTTCCAAATTATTATGCAAATGATATTTTTCTCTGATTTTCCTAGCCGATGCAAGTCAGCATTATTTTTAAGTCATCAACCATTAGGCTGGGTTCACATAGGGCATAGCGTGAAACAGTAGCATTTTAGGATGGTGCGTTTGCGACTTTCTTTTGAGTTTTAAGTGCATTTTGCATTTGCATTGTTTTACGCAGATGCGTTTTTCATGTGTTTTAATTCGTTTGTGGTTCACTAATGTAAAACACATATGCGTTTTGTATACTTTTATAAATAAATGTATGCAAATCACTAGGAAGACAACAAAAGCGTAAACACATCAGAGATCTTTATTTTTTAATCAAAAAAGCATTAAAAAACGCATGCAAAATGCTATGCATATGTGTTACCATAGACTTTTATTATGTGCGTTTTGGCAGCCAGTCTGCATAGTATGCAACACTGCGCAAAGTTGGATCAGCACATCACCAATCAGAGGTGTGCTGAGCCCCCCCAAGAAACTACAAACGCACCTTGAAACCAAACAGAAGCTCTGCATATACACCAATAAGCAATGCTATTAAATGGGAGCAGCTGAGCAAAGTTACTTACATTTGTACATGGCGAGGAAAGGAACAGCGCTACTTAAAAACAGATTGGATCCTTATGACTACCTGCTTGAGAGTGCAAGCCCCACTAGTGGGATAAAATACACACCCAGCATTCAAATAAAATGCACCTGTCTACCATTGGAGGATGTTGGTTTCCGTAATAGCTTGCATGCAACTTATTAAGTACTCGTCCCTCCCACTGCGAAGAAGTCATCCCCCATGGGAGGGGCCCTAACACTAACTAATCCTAAATATTATGCAACACTACCAGCGTCTGTAGAATTCTTACTGTAAATTGCAAGTGCAACGCTGGTCCTTTTGCGTCCCATAGACTAACATTGCTGCATAAAACTCAGCATTTCACGCTACGCTAGCGTTTCTGCTATGTGTGCACCCGGCCTTAGAGTATAATTTGACCCTGTTGGGACATGGTGGCTGACGCCCATGCATCCACCACTCCATCCATCTGGACCATCCAGGAGAGAAGGAAAAGGTTCCACACAATGCCGTTCCAAAAGTATAAAATCGACTTTAGTGATTCAAGTGTAAAACACACAACCAAGTTGCTAACATGTTTCGGACCCCCACTGGTCATAGTACAAGTTAGTACAAGAAATTAGACAGGCTAAACTCTCTAAATACATACAGGGTTCATTTCTTTATGCTTTCCTTCTATCCTGTGCAAGAGTTCAGGTCCACTTTAAAGGACCTCTGTCCTGAAAATCTTAAAATGTAAAATATATGTAAACATATACAATTAAGAAGTATGTTTCTTTTAGAGTAACATGAGCCATAAATTACTTTTCTCCTATGTTGCTGTCACTTACAGTAGGTAGTAGAAATCTGACAGAACCGACAGGTTTTGGACTAGCCCATCTCCTCATGGGGGGTTCACAGGGATTTCTTTATTTTTAAAATGCACTTAGTGAATGGCAGTTGCTCCGTCCAACCGCCAAAAAAGTGTTCGGTGAACAGGGAGGCTGGCCAGCACCTTTGTATAAATCCTTTTCAGGGAATGTCTTTATAAAGAATAAAGGCCATGCTGAGAATCCCCTATGAAGAGATGGACTAGCCCAAAAATTGTCTGTAATGTCAGATTTCTACTACTTACTGTAAGTGACAGCAACATAGGAGAGAAGTAATTTATAGCTCATTTTACTCTGAAAGAAATGTACTTCTTATTTGTATGTGTTTTAAACTTTAAGATTTTTGCAACAGTTCCTCTTTAAGGGCACCACATTTGATGCAGGAGACCAGGGCTTGACTCTTGGCAAGTCTTCATAATGCTCCAGGGTGGCCTTCTGAGTGCGCCCCTAGTGGCTGCAGCTCTCAAGTACTTTGAGTCCAACTGGAGAAAAGTTCTATAGAAATGTTAGTATTTCATTTTTTCACAACCAACGGTCCACTGGGTACATGGAAAATATAGCTGTTCTTTAGCGCTGATGTATGGTGGGAGTTGTGCATTGTAATATATGTGAGTATACAATCTCAAACAGTACTTACACTTAACACTGCTCGACAAAGTCTTTGGTGCAGAAGTGTCAACAGCCGCTGAGTGAAAAGAAGATAAAATTAAAATTACTTTAGATAAAGTATACAAAAATTCTACAATAGGGGACAGAGTGGGTTAGAAGGGGAGTGAAAGAGAGAGAGATAGGGCTTGATTCACTAACCGGCGCTAAGCGTTAGGTGGTTCTTGCCCATAGGACCCCACACAGTGCGCACAGCGCGGCAGCCTATGATTAGTGCGCAATGCGATGATAACGTCGCACCCACTGCCCTTGTACAGAAAACGGTGCATCGGGTGGCCGCCGCTTTGGTGCCATCCGATGCGCCGTCTTCGTCGCACCAGGTGCGACAATTAAAGGGCAGCGGGTGCGATGTTATTGTCGCATCATGCACTAATCATAGGCTGCTGCTCTGCGCGCACTGTGTGGGGTCCGGTGTGCGATGTAGCTTTGCGGGCTATTAGTGCCCGCAAAGCTACTTATGGGGCACAAAGTGTCTTTTCACACTAAATCTTAGCGCCGCTTTGTGAATCAAGCCCATAGAGGCCCATATGCAATTAACTTTTTCTCCTGAGTTTTTTCCGAGGAGATCATTTTTCATCTTGTATTTAGGATAACTTTTCAGCACTTTGGAATTGAAAAAGTACCAAAAAGTAGGTGAAAAAGTACTATCAAAATTATTTTGAGTGTTTTCTTGCTTGATGAGGATTTAAAGTGAACCAGAGACGAAGCATCCTCATGTATTTACCATATATATCAGTGGGAACATTAGAGAAAACACCCACCCTGCTCTCTGCTTCATCCTTCACTGTTTAGCCTGCTTCTCATCAGCCCTGATAAAATCCCTGAGTGAGCATTCAGTCTGGCTTTGCTCAGGAATCATTATAGCTGAGTCATTATAGCAGAGCCACAAGAGGGCAGGCTTGGGTTTGAGAAGACATCAGAGAAGACAGGCTCAGCTATAATGATTCCTGAGCAAAGCCAGACTGAATGCTCAGTCGGGGATTTTATCAGGGCTGATAACAAGCAGGCTGAGCAGTGAAGAATGAAACGGAGAGCAGGGTAGGTGTTTTCTCTAATGTTCCCACTAATATATATGGTAAGATACATGAGGGTGCTTCGTCTCTGGTTCACTTTAATGCTCCCCCCCCTCCAACCAGTGTTCATACCCATTGCTTTGCCTCTCTTTGGTGACCCTCATAGCTTACGGGCCCATCTTGCAATGGTCATAAAACGTGTGACCATCGTGAGCTTCACACCCATAACAAGTGCAGCCACAAAAACACACCCCTTTATTGGAGGAAAGGGGTTAGTTATTGGGGCCCCCACAACTCTGGGCTGCTCCTATGTAGTAACACCCCTGGAATGGGGTAGAAGAGAGACCCAGGGGCCAGGGAGGCCCACTCCTTTTCCCTCCATGACCTTCTTACCCCCTTTAACTGGCATAGCTTTACATGCTCCAGTGCCAGTCCTCTCTATCCACTTCTCTGTACACAGGGGCGTATCTGGGTAGTATAGTGCCTATGGCAAACAATGAAACTGCGCCCCCCCCCCTTCAGTCAGAGCCCCCCTTCCCCTCTAAGAACAGCATATTTTCTCGTGTACATGTGTTATGGTTGCTTGTGTGTTTTTGCTCAGGATATTGCTTAGGTTACTTTTTTGGAAATATCTCGTTCTTCACTCTCTGTCCTCTGTTCTAACACTAAGCACAGTGCACCCTACATGCATAATTTAAGTAGCCATATTTCCCAGATAACAGCATTAATCTGATGTCTGAATGACAGGGAGGCATGGAGGCAGGCAGGCTGGTGCAGCACAGTGGCAGGCATGGCGCCCATGGTGCTGTGGCGCCCGTGGCACATGCCATGCCTGCACCCCTCTAGATACGCCTCTGTCTGTACAGCATAGCTCTTCTCAACTCCCAATGTAGGTCACGTGACAATCATCAGGAGCCTATAGAGCAGAGGTATACTGTGCAAGAGTGGCTGTGGTGAACAAGAGAGAGGACTGACCTGGTGCTGGAGCAACAAGTGAAACAAAGAGAGAATGAAGAAGTAAGAAACTAGGATGAGGGGCAAGGATAGAGTGAAGGACCTCTGATAGAAATGGGGGTCTAATCAGCATTGCTCAATAAGTTACACATTTACATCACATAGCAAAAAACTGTATTTACAATGACGGTGAATTTGACAGCATATGTTTTTTCTACAAACAGCTGCTACGCGTTCCACGTTATAGGCTCAACCGTTGTGTAAAACAGCCTGAGTCTGCCCTGTAATAATAGGAATAATGTACACAGTTTACTCTGGGCTATGGTAGACTGTGTACGCTATGGGAAGTCTGGCTTGCACTGTTACACCATCTGGGAATCGGTGAATATAGCGAGTTCAGCACCGCGCCATTTATCTCGGTATATTATATTCCCGTCTATCTAATCTCTTTATGGCGCAGCCTCCCCTGCTGCAGGGAGAAGCGGGGTGGATGCTGCAAACGCCACACAGTCAACACGACGCTTCCCGCTCGACCTTATGGAGGAGAATTTAATAAACTCGTGTGGGAATCGTCAATCGTACAACCGCCAGCCGCTGCAGAAGCCTTCCCTTCAGAATAACTCGTGTGACTTATTGACCTTCACTTAAAGTGCAACTAAAGTTTTCCAGCAAGCTACAGAAGCACCTAAACTTCGCTCCCCTGTGTATAAAAATATTTATAGACACCTTTTTTAGTATTTTAAGAGCAGAAGAAAAATGTTCTGATTGTCTTTGTAAGTCTGCTTAGAGATAGGGTCAGTTCTAGACTTTCTGCTGCGTGAAGCAAACTTTGGAGGATGCCCTGTGCTCCCTGATCCCCCCCTCGAAATGCTGATGTATGATGTATATATACCTCCTAACATCATATACAGTATACCTAATATCATCTATACCCCCCAACACCAGCGAGAGATCCCCAGTCAGAGGGGAAGCTTTAGTATTGTATTTCATTTTAATATTCCAAAAAAGTGCAGAAAATTGTACGCAAAAAAACTTCAATCACATAGTAAAGTGCATATAACTGGTAGAAAAAAGGCAACAACATCGATTTGTTTCGGGTCCACGACCCTTCTTCAGGCCTTTACACATACAGTGAGTATCTATAAAGTATAAAAATACAGTACAATTAAAAATACAGTACAATTAAAAATTGTAAAAAGACTGCAAAACCATTAAGTTGTGATGAACCGTGACAGAGAACACCAAGGAAAGGTGAAGTTTGCATAGAATAGCACCCCACACAAACCAACGTGTAATGAGAAATGGTAAACACCACTCTAACATTAAGGTTGCCTTTGAACGCAATGGAGCCCACCCCACTTTAGTATCCCCAGTAGCTCAACATTTTTGGGAAACCAAAACATTCTGCTGGCCAGCTTAGATTTTTGGTTTTGGAGGTTGTGGATAGATCTAGAAGATGAGGGGACCGTCAGGCTTATCGTGGACCCAAAACAAATCTATGTTGTTGCCTTTTTACTACCAGTTATATGCACTTTACTATGTGATTGAAGTTTTTTGCATACAATTTTCTGCACTTTTTTGGAATATTAAAAAGAAAAAGTATTTTTTTGCAATTTCTTGGTTTCCTGTGTTTTTTTACTATATCCCTGATTATTAACTAGTTCAGGTGGAGGTGTTTGTGGTGCAACCACAGGGATTGTTCATCCATTGTTTACTCTCCCAATACAATACTACTGGTCTATACCACTAGGGAATTTTTTTGTGATTTTTTGTGATTCTGATTCAATTGATTGTGATTCAATTATTGTGTTTTTTTTATATTTAAATGACCTCAAAGGAAATAAATACGCTTGTGGAGGAATCCCATATTGCTATTCATACTTTTTCTTACTTGGAGGATGACGTGCAATGTATATTAAGTAATGTCAAGGGTCATTGTCAGTTTTTGTCTGAAGGGAATAGCAGTTTTTGTGATTTTGAAGAACTGGAGAAGCCTGAAAAACAAATCATTGATTTGGATTTGCATGGAGAGACTTTGGCTGAATATTATAGAGTATCACGAATTTCAAGAGGTGGTCGTTCACAGATACATCCTTTTTTGTTTGAAAACGATACTGAAGTTTTGAAGGCATCCTTAACAAATCTTCATTAGATATTATCTTGTATATTGAATGGATTTCTATGAAGTTGCCTGATCTGGAGAGTGAATCTTCAGAGATTCAACTTAAATTGCGGGAATCTCCTCCCAAGAGGAGTTTACTACGAACATTACTGAATTGGAGGTTAGACTTGACCGTTATCGAAAAGATTTAGAAATTATTAAAAAATAAAAATTTGTTAGAGATTCAAAAGATTATACTACTGGCTTTGTCTATAAATGGCAGCAAAAAGAAAAACAACCCATGGTGGTTTGGAACATCCAAGACAAAGATACCGCAAACGTACACCAAAATACAGATTGGAGCATCCTGTCTCCCCTACTTCCTCAGTTGGCTCTTCTGCTTCTGGCTCCTCTTTTTTAGGGTCTATAAAAACCGCACGAGGGGCCCAGGTGCCAGATCCACAATCAAAGGTCCTCAGGTCATCAAGAGCAGTTACTACAAGCGGGACTGCAGTTAGAGACTAGTTCTCCTGTGGTAAATATATCTGATTATACGTTGTCAAATTATGAGTTATCGGTCTTATCAAGGGGGTTGTCATTTAGTTCCACTTCCACCCAGACTTTTTTAAACTGGATTCTGAATTTGCCAATTTTTTAAACAACGTACGTTGGAAGGGCTATTGGTCCAAATCTAAACAGTTTGTTACTGTCTCTAGGGATAGAAATCATGCATTGTTTTCATGCACAAACCTTAATTTGGAAACAGCCTCGTCCCATAAACCTCCAGCTGATAATGTCCACATTGAATCTTTCATTAAGTTGGTTAAACATGATCTTGAATCTTTAGAGTGTTCGTTCAAAAGAAGCATGTTACCATTTGTGTGTCACAACATCACAAAGGAAGAAAAACAAGCTCTGACTAACCTTAAGGAGAATACATTGATTATTATTAAGAGTGCAGATAAGGGTGGAGCAATTGTTGTTATGAACAAGACTGATGTTAATGAAATTAAACGACAACTGGGTGATGCTAATTTGTATTGTAAACTTGACTGTGATCCTACCTTTGGTTACTTACGTGATCTCAAACTTGTCCTTGAGGAGGCCATGTCCAATGATGTAATTGATCAGAAACTATTTGAGTATTTGTATAATGACCAACCAGTGATCCCAGTTATATATTGTTTACCTAAATTACATAAAAATCCCCTACATCCACCAGGGAGGCCTATTGCGGCAGGTACAGACTCTGTCTTTATCAGAGTGGCAATTTTCTTGGATCGCGTTTTACGTAAATATATGATTAATCAATCCTCATACCTTCGTGATACTTCTGATTTTATTAATACCATTAAGGATATTGTACTTCCACATGAGGATTGTTTACTCATAACTTTAGACATTGAGTCTTTGTACACATGCATTCCTCATCAAGATGGTCTGCGAGCCATAAAGAATGTATTATTAGAAGACCGGGAGGTTAATAATCTACAAATTACTTTCGTTTTGGCATTATTGGATATGGTTCTCACAAGGAATTTTTTCTTGTTTCAGGATGATTTCTATCTGCAACTACGGGGTTCGGCCATGGGGAGCAATGTGGCTCCAGTCTATGCCAATGTGTTCGTGGAGAATTTTGAGAAAAATTGGTTTACACCCACGAACTGTTTCGCCATTATGTCTTAATTCGGCAATGTTATATTGACGATATTTTTATCATTTGGACAGGGACACGTGAGTTATTTGATTGTTTTTTCTCTCAATTACAACAGGCTTCCTCCTCCCTCAAATTTACAGCCAATATAAGTGACAATGCTATTCCATTTTTGGATGTCCCGTGTGGGACGTCTCCTGAGATGTGACTTATACAGTAAACTTACGGATCGCAACACGTTGCTGGATTTCCATAGTTTCCACCCTAAGAGACTTTGTTAAACTCTTCCTAAGTCCCAGCTCAAGAGAGTCAAACAAATCGTTAGTGATCCAAACACTTCATATTGTCGGTTAGAAATGATGTCTAGAAAATTTATCGATAGAGGATATCCCTCCAGTTTGGTGTGTCGCTTCAGGAATGAGGTAGCAGGGATGAGCAGGAGCTCTCTTTTATCCCCGAGAGTTAGCCGTAGTTCTACAGAGCGTGATGACAGGATGGTTCTCGCTACTACTTTTAACACACTGTCTAATCAAATTGCCTCCTTAGTAAAAAAAAACATTGGTATGTTCTGTCGGCCCTGAGTAAAGAAATTCCAGCCTTTAGGCAACCACCGATGATGGCATATAAAAGAGCCAGATCAATTCGTGACAAGGTGGTAAAGGCAGATGTTGGGCCCTCATTGAATAGATCAGAGTCGGTTGGCTCCATTGCGAGTAGGCACCTCTCCGTGTCTTCATTGTATTAACTGTCAATATGTGATCAAAGGTAAAGAATTTAATCACCCTATGAGAGGTACACCTATTAAGTTACGACACTGTGACGTGTGATTCGAGCTTTGTAGTTTATGGTCTTAAATGCCCATGTGGCAAATTTTATGTGGGAGAAACCACTCGTCCGGTTAAAGTACGTATTGGTAAACATCGCTCTAACACTAAGGTTGCCTTTAAATGCAATGGAGCCCACCCCACTTTAGTGTCCCCAGTAGCTCAACATTTTTGGGAAGCCAAACATTCCGCTTAGATTTTTGGTTTTGGAGGTTGTGGAAAGATCTAGAAGAGGAGGGGACCGTCAGGCTTATCTTTTGAAGAGAGAGGCGTTTTGGATAAAGTATTTGAACGCATTGGCCCCCCATGGCATGAACCTCGAGTATTTCCCATGATCTTGCATCATTCATTGTTATATTTATTGTTATTAACTGGTTTAATTAATGTCTCCTCTTTTTTTTCTCCAGCTTCTTTCTAGCCTTTAATATCTAATTGATGTGGATAGTTCTTCACCCACACACTCCTTTGGGTACAGGTAATTGTGCATGGGCTGTATGCATGGCTCTTCACTTTCTTTCTTTTTGGCATTAAAGTTATTGGCAGGACGCGTGGGGTCACGTTTTTTATTGTTGGATGCGTCCATCCTTCTGCGGTGGATGTGGAGATTTGGACGTTTATGTGGTTTATTTACATTTATTCGTTTTTGCCGGCTGTTTTTCCATGTTGGATACGAAGGAAGTGACGTGTGTGCCTATGCATTCCTGTTATAGGAAGTTTACTGGTAGGTTGTTTGCAGCTGTTTTTCCACGTTACATGTGGAGGAAGTGACGTGTGCACTCCAGGGTGGTTCCGATACAGGAAGTGAACTGCTAGCCGGCGTTTTATAATACACATCAGTTCCTTTACTTGGTTTGTGTATCTGCTATTGATTTATTGCATAGTCTAAATTGTGAACAGGTGTGGACTTTTATGAGCATGCTCAGTATCCCTCTGTGTAAGGTATTTAACCCATTCAGGTTCCGTGGTTTTCACGTGAGAAATGTTCACCTACCATTCATTAGCCTATAACTTTATCACTACTTATCACAATGAACTGATCTATATCTTGTTTTTTCCGCCACAAATTAGGCTTTCTTTGGGGGGTACATTTTGCTAAGAGCCACTTTACTGTAAACGCATTTTAACAGTAAGAATAAGAAAAAAATGGAAAAATTCATTATTTCTCAGTTTTCAGCCATTATAGTTTTAAAATAATACTGTAACGATTGTGGAACTTTCCCCGTGATCAGCGCACAACGCGTGTGCTGACACGGCGGAAATCCTCCACAAGCGTATAATTTGCAGGAACCCAGCAAAAGGTGCTACGCACCCATAGAGGGAAAATTCCTGTCGGCAGATGGCGCTGGGGAGTGCAGAGGAACCAATCCTCTGTACCTCCACAAATGCCAGACAGGAATTGTACAAAACGCAGAACGCAATCGCAAGAGAGGCGATTGCGAATGAGAATGAGCAAAGGGACAGGTTGTATGTGTGTGTGCCAATCCAGTCGCCGCCCCGCAACCGCACACACACAACAGCAGATATGAAATAGGAACGCGATCGCGAGAGGTGCGATCGCCAGACAAGACACAAGGCAGATCAGAACAGAATACGAGGTTAGCAAAGGCACAGCAAATAATACAATGAGGAGATACGGAAAATAACAAATGCTAGCTAACCGCGAACACCGCACTCATTCGCAACAGTGCACGCGGTTATGCGCGGTCTCCACGTGATAAGCACAATAGAGACAAGCACGCCTAACTAACCATTAACAGACAAACATGAAACAGAGGACGCGAGCGCTTGCTTAACTGTTACCTCACCGAGCCTCCAGCAAGCGTAGCAGACAGACACACGAAAACAGGGACAAGCGAGAGATAGGATCCACAGCACTAGCGAAAAGTGGCTAGCGCGATCCAAGTACAGAGTAGCAGAACAGAAGGATCCCCAGCGCCAGCGAAAAGTGGCCAGCGCGATCCCAGAAGACAGAACAGAAGGATCCCCAGCGCTAGCGAAAAGTAGCTAGCGCGATCCCAGGAGACAGAACAGAAGGATCCCCGGCGCTAGCAAAAAGTAGCTAGTGCGACCCCAGGAGACAGAACAGAAGAGATAGCTGGTAGCAACCGCTGCACCAGCTATACTCCAAGAACAGAGATCAGAACCATTTCCTGTCAACCACCATAGGGACAGGACAATGGCAAACAGGCAAGACAAGACAGAACAGGCAATACAGATAATACAATCCTAACAGCACTAGGGAAATTTGCCTAGCGCAGATTTAGGAATTACCCTAAGCTGATGTTCAAACAGAGAGCAAGGCTGACACCCCACCAGGAGTGTTACATAGGACGAAATCCTTATGAACAGCGAAGCATTGTGGGAAAGACATAGTACTTATAGTACATGCCTCCAATGAATGTGGCCAGGCAATTTGCATGACAACGTATGCAAATTCCTCTGCAAGCACAAGCTGCAAAACTGACAGAAGCTGTTCTTTCCAGAGTCCTGCAGCATGCAAACCTACACAATGGTCAAAAGGCTGGCTGCCTGCACAGGCAGCTGAGCAAATCATCACAAATACATGCCTTCATAATTAAAACTCACGTATTGTATTTCCCCATATGTCCCGGTTATTACACCATTAAAATTATGTCCCTATCACAATGTATGGCGACAATATTTTATTTGGAAATTAAGGTGCATTTTTTCCATTTTGAATCTATCACTATTAACAAGTTTAAAGAGGAACTGTAACGACAAAACGGCCCCTGGGGGGTACTCACCTCGGGTGGGGGAAGCCTCCGGATCCTAATGAGGCTTCCCACGCCGTCCTCCATCCGTCGGGGGTCTCGCTGCAGCCCTCCGTGCAGCGGTGACGTAATATTTACCTTCCTGGCTCCTGCGCAGGCGCTCTGACGGCTGTCGGCGCCGAAGTAGGCGGAAATACCCGATCGCCGTCGGGTCTGCTCTACTGCGCAGGCGCAAGTTTCCGGCGCCTGCGCAGTAGAGCGGACCCGACGGAGATCGGGTATTTCTGTCTATTTCCGTGCCGAAAGTCGCCACAGCGCCCCCGCTGGAGCCAGCAAAGGTAAATATTGAACTGACAGTCGGCACAGTCGCCGGCTGTTCGGAGGGCTGCAGCGAGACCCCCGTGGGACAGAGGACGGCGTGGGAAGCCTCATTAGGATCCGGAGGCTTCCCCCACCCGAGGTGAGTACCCCCCAGGGGATCTTTTTAATGTTACAGAGTCTCTTTAAAATAAAAAAAATATAGAAATATTTCATCTTTACATTGATATTTAAAAAGTTTAGACCCTTAGGTAAATATTTACATGTTTTTTTTTTATTATTGTAATGTTTTTTTTTTTATAGTAAACATTTTATTTGGGTAGTTTTGGGAGGGTGGGAGGTAAACAATAGATTTATAATGTAAATGTGTGTTCATTTTAATTTATTTTTAATTTCAGTTGTAGTATTACTTTTTGGCCACAAGATGGCGGCCATGAGTTTGTTTAAATGACGTCACTCTAAGCGTAACACACGCTTAGAGTGACGCATCGGGGAGGGAATGGCCAGAAAAGGCGCAGCTTCCGAGAGAAGCTGTCGCTTTTTCAGCGGGGGAGAGGAATCAGTGATCGGGCACCATAGCCTGATACATTGATTCCCTGGCTACCGAATCCGCGGCCGGGAGTGCGCGTGCACGCGCGCGATCGGCCGCGGGAGCGCGCATGGTTCCTGGACGTAGTTTCTACGTCCAGGAACCAAAATAGGTTAAAGAGAAACTCTGACCAAGAATTGAACTTTATCCCAATCTGTAGCCGATACCCCCTTTTACATGAAAAATCTATTCCTTTTCACAAACAGACCATCAGGGGGCGCTGTATGACTGATATTGTGGTAAAACCCCTCCCACAAAGAAATTCTGAGTACGTACTCTTGGCAGTTTCCTGTCTGTAAACCCTGTTGCATTGTGGGAAATAGCTGTTTACAGCTGTTTCCAACTGTCAAAACAGCAAGCAGCAGCTACATCACTTGCCAGCAGTAAAAATGTCACCATGTAGTAAATGTCAGACTATAAATCAGGGATTTAAAATACTTTACAATGGGCAAACACTGACTAAATCATTTATACATAATTATTGTAAAAATGAAGCACTTTTTTTATTACATTATTTTCACTGGAGTTCCTCTTTAAACCCAGCTCATTTGCCGATTAGTTACCACCCGGTTCGGATGTCCTGCTCCCATGCGGCTTCACTCTTGATATTCTATGTGGTAATATATAGATATTTTTTATTTGATTATACTTTTTACTTGATTATGCTTGTGATCCCTAGCTTAGTATTGAACTACTGGTACCCTTTAGGCTTTAACCTCCTTAGCGGTAACCCGGTGTGTGACACGGGGTAAGCCGCCGGAGGGTGCTGCTCAGGCCCTGCTGGGCCGATTTAAATAATTTTTTTTTGCTGGACGCAGCTAGCACTTTGCTAGCTGCGCCAGCACCCCGATCGCCGTCGCCGCGCGCCCGATCGCCGCTATCCGGTGCGGCGCGCGGCCCCCCCCCCCCCAGACTCCTGCGCTGCCTGGCCAATCAGTGCCAGGCAGCGCCAAGGGGTGGATCGGGTCTCCCAATGACGTCCCGACGTTGCTGACGTTGGTGACGTCATCCTGCCCCGTCGCCATGGCGACGGGGGAAGCCCTCCAGGAAATCCCGTTCTTTGAACGGGATTTCCTGATCGCCTATCGCCGGAGGCGATCGGCGGGGCTGGGGGGATGCCGCTGAGCAGCGGCTATCATGTAGCGAGCCCTGGGCTCGCTACATGATTTAAAAAAATAAATAAAATAAAAAAAAAACTGCTGCGCTGCCCCCTGGCGGTATTTTTCATACCGCCAAGGGGGTTAATTGTAATGATTTTGGTTTCTGACTTTAATTCTGAATTTTTGGTGTTTGTTATTAGCTGATCATATAAGCTATCCCTCATTATTGATTGCTTACCTGCTTCCTGTATTGACTTGTGTAGGTGGTCTATCCTCCTGGCTTAGAGGTTGTCCAGATGAGATGCTACTGTGTACTTAAAGGGAACCAGAGAGGAATGGAGCCTGGAAATAGAAAGAGCTTTTATACATACCTGGGGCTTCTTCCAGCCCCATAAGCCTGGATCGCTCCCACGCCGCCATCCTCCGCTTCCTGGAACCGCCGGTACTGGGACCGTCACTTCCGGCGGACGTGGCCAATTGTCCGCATCACAGGGGCTCCCTCCATACCCGTACGCATGCAGCTGCGCAGTAGGCATCATGCGTTCTTGTATAGAGAGAGCTCCGTGTGATGCGGAGAATCGGCCGCGTCCGCCGGCCGACTGGCCGACTCGCGGCAATGACGGGACCCGGTACCGGCGGATCCAGGCAGCAGAGGACGGTGGCGTGGGAGCGATCCAGGCGTATGGGGCTGGAGGAAGCCCCAGGTATGTATAATAACTTTTTTTGAACCTCTCTGGTTCCCCTTAAACTGTGCAGGTATAGATTTTTTGGTTGTTTTTCTAATTTCTCTTTCCTTTTCACAGTATATCTCATCCTTCTTAATATTTCTATGGGGTGCTATTCTATGCAAACTACACCTTGCCTTGGTGTTCTCTGTCACGGTTCACAACTTAATGGTTTTGCTGTATGTGTAAAGACCTGAAGAAGGGTCTAGGACTTTTTCTAAAAGTTATATGCACTTTAGTATGTGATTGAAATTTTAAGGTTTTTTGCATACAATTTTCTGCACTTTTTTGAAATATTAAAAAGAAAAAGTATGTTTTGCAATTTTTTGGTTTCCTGTGTCTTTACTATATCCCTGATTATTAAAGAGGAACTTCAGCCTAAACAAACATACTGTCATTACGTTACATTAATTATGTTAATTAAAATAGATAGGTAATATAATCTTACCCAAAGAACAGGCAAACGTTTGATTTCATGAGGGCAGCCATCATTTTGGTTGAAAGGAGGTGACAGGGAGCATGGGACACAGTTCCAACTGTCCTGTGTGCTGATCACCCCTCCCAGTTGCTAGGCAATGTGAACAACATAGGAAATCCCATCATGCTTTGCACAGCATCAGGGAAAAAAGCCTGGGCAGCTTTCTTTGATGGGTGGAGCTTAGCTAAAAATGCAGCTAAAAATGATGCTTTGGTAAGAAAAATAAAGCTCTGTGACTGTGAAACTGTTAAAGACACACCAAGCCTTTTCAGTTCTGCTGAGTAGATTTTTAGTCTGGAGGTTCACTTTAACTAGTTCAGAGGGGAAGCTTTGGCAGGTGACAAATCAGGCGGGGGTGCTGGTACCAGACCAGCCAATGACAGCCACCCGCTGCTCCTTTTGCTAACTGGTGCCGATGGTCTCGCGGGCGGGACCACGGCACCATCATTGGGCCAATCACTGCACCTGATTAGTAGCAAAGACCTATCAGATGTCACTGGTCAAATGAGGGGATTCAGGGATGCATAGATGAGGAGGGTAGCGTGTGTGCCAGAAAGGCGGGCGGGAGAGCAGAGAGGAGGCAGTTGCCAGGCAGCTCAAAATGTTCGTCCAAATGTCCCCCCCCCCCCCCCTAGATTTTGCCGCCTGAATCACAAGATTCAGGTGGCTTCATGGTAGGTCAGTTCCTGCTGAGAGCAGTTATGTCATGGAAGAACTAGGACTGCTTGGAGCACAGAGAGTAATGATGGAAGTGTGTGTGTGTGTGTGTGTGTGGGGGGGGGGGGGGGAGAATTAGGGTTAGGCATCAGGTAGGAAGTTTGTATGGGGGGGGGGGGGGAGTTAGGGTTAGGCGTCAGGGGGATACCACTTGCCTGGCAGCCCTGCTGATCTATTTGGCTGCAGAAGTGGCTGAATCACACCAGAAACAAGCATGCAGCTAATCTTGTCATATCTGTAAAAATGTCAGAAACACCTGATCTGCTGGATGCTTGTTCAGAGGCTATAGCTGAAAGTATTAGGCCACATACAGACATCAGACTATAGTCTTTGGAAAATGAAAGATCACAGACCAATCTTACCACCCTTCCTGTAGTATGAGAGCCATACTCTACACAGTCTATTCTATGGAGCTGAACTCCACATCAGAAAAAAAATCATTGCAAGATGCTGCACACACAGATGCTGTACAGACACAAAAGATCAGTATCTGCAAAAGATCTGTTCCTGCCAAAAATCCATTCCTGCATATTGCAATGATAGTCTATGAGATCTGCAGATCATCATACACACATGATTTAACTGACATTCATCTGCAGATCTGCAGATCTGAAAATCCATCCTGGTGGATCTGATCTGCAGATGAATGTCAGTTAAATCATGTGTGTATGATGATCTGCAGATCTCATAGACTATCATTGCAATTTGCAGGAATGGATTTTTGGCAGGAACAGATCTTTTGCAGATACTGATCTGGTGTGTCTGTACAGCATCTGTGTGTGAAGCATCTTGCAATGATTTTTTTCTGATGTGGAGTTCAGCTCCATAGAAAAGACTGTGTAGAGTATGGCTCTCATACTACAGGAAGGGTGGTAAGATTGGTCTGTGATCTTTCATTTTCCAAAGACTATAGTCTGATGTCTGTATGTGGCCTTAGAGGCAATGGATCAGCAGGATGGCCAGGTAATTGGTATTGCATAAATGGAAATAATTATGGCAGCCTCCAAACACCTCTCTTTACAGTTCTCCTTTAAGGGCTCAGACACACTATAAGCGCTTTTCTGAGCACTTTTTAGCCATCAGAGCTGTCTGAGAGCTTATTAAAAAATACTCTTATTGACTTACATTAAAGTCGTGGTAAAAACTTGATTGAGGTAAAATCGTGCATTTTGATGTGAGTCAATGGGAGTGCTTTTTAAAAAGCTCTCAGAAAGCTCTGATGGCTAAAAAGCGCTCAGAAAAGCGCTTATATAGCGTGTCTGAGTCCTAAAAATGCATTTCTGCCTCCCAAAAGACCACTTAATAGAATGTTTTGAAAACAAAAAAAAGACATTCATTCATCAAATTCAATCAGGAAAAATGGTAAGTATAGAGGTAGCAAAATGTCTTCTTTTTTTCCTTTAGTGGCTCTTTAAAGAGAACCTGAAGTGGGGTTCTGACAATGCTGCTATACACATAGAGAGGCTGGGTCTGCCTATACTGCCCAGCCTCTGTTGCTATCCAGATCCCCCCTAAGTTCCCCCTGCGCTCTGCTATCCCCCATAAACCACAGCCGCGCTGTGCGGGCTGTGTTTACCTCTGTACTGTCAGTCTCGGCTGCTCCCCCGCTTCCTCCATAGCTCCGGTCCCCGCCCGCATCCCTTCCCTCCAATCAGCGGGGAGGGAAGGGATGCGGGCGGGGACTGGAGCTATGCAGGAGGCGGGGGAGCGGCGAGACTGACAGTACAAGGTAAACAAAGCCCGCTTCAACACACTGTGTCGACAGCGCGGCTGTGATTTATGGGTGTTAGCAGAGTGCATGGGGGGATTAGGGGGGATCTGGATAGCAACAGAGGCTGGGCAGTATAGGCAGACCCAGCCTCAGTGTGCAGCTAGCATTGTCAGAACCCCACCTCGGGTTCTCTTTAAGCAGGATGATATCAGACTAATCTCTAATGACTGCTTAATAGCCACCGATCTGCATGAACATTAAAGAATTTTGTTGGCGTCGTGACTAAGTGGAGCTAATGCAGCCATGACAGTGTATGGAGAGGACAGGATATTGCAGCATTTACACATTTATATAAAAAACAAATGGCAACAGCGATTAGCATGGAGAAGTCATCTGCATAATTGAGGGGAGAACGCTTGCTTACCGCAGGGCCCGGGCCGTGCTGCACGCCGGCCACTCCTCATTAGCAGAATCAGGATGCAGATGAGGCGTCACGCCGGCAGCGCGAGGGGTCAGAACAAACATACAGACATAAACACCGGGGTGACACTAAACAGATCATGAAAACGAGGGATATGAGGAGATTTATGAGGCAATAAACATCCATTATCATCGCCGACCTCGTCTGACAGAATAATGTGCACCGGAAAATGCAAAATCAGCAGTCAAAAGTGCACAGAAATATGAGGAAAGTGTTCAGGAAACGGTCCAGATTTCTGCTGAACGTAAGGAGTTTTTCTAGGAGAAGGTAAAGCTGGAGCCGCGATTCTGACCCCTGATCAGCTAACAGATGAAATCCTGTCTCACATGTTGTGGCTACAAACTGGTCGCTAAGCAACAACATCAGTTAAAGTACCACTCCAGCGAAAAAAGTAAGCAGTTAAAGAGGATTTTTAAAGTGAACTTCCAGACTAAAAATCTACTCAGCAGCACTGAAAAGGCCTGGTGTTTCTTTAACAGTTTCACAGCATCAAAACTTTGTTTTTCATACCCAAGCCTCATTTTTAGCTGCACAGAAGCTAAGCTCCGCCCCATCAAAGAAATATGCCCAGGCATTTTCCCCTGATGCTGTGCAAAGCATTATGGGATTTCTGACTTTGTTGTTCTCATTGCCTAGCACGCAGCTGGGAGGAGTGATCAGGACACAGGACAGTTGAAACTGTGTCTCATGCTCCCTGTCACCTCCTTTCAACCAAAAAGATGGCTGCCCCCATGAAATCACAAACATTTGCCTGTTCTTTTAAAACAGGGTGGGTAAGAGATTATATTACCTATCTATTTTAATTAATATAACTAATGTAACTTAATGACAGTATGTTTGTCTAGGCTGAAGTTCCTCTTTAACCAAAGATTGAACTTCATTCCAATCAGTCGCTGATGCCCCCTTTCCCACGAGGAAGCTTTTCCTTTTCTCCAATAGATCATGAGGGGGTCTGTATTGCTGATATTGTGGTGAAACCCCTCCCACAGTGTGATGTCATGACCAAGGGACTGACAGCTACCTGTCTGTGAATCTCGTTGCATTGTGGGAAATATTGGCTTTTTCCATCTGCCTCTGTGCATAGAACTCTCAGTAACTAACACTCCGTACACATCACTTGGCAGAACTAAAGATGTTGCCACCCACCGGTGATACATTTCAGAATATAAATCAGGGAGAGGAAAGAGTTTACAATGGGCAGACACTGACTAATTTATCTATAAATGAATATTGTAAACAATAAGCAATTTTATTCATTATGTAATTTTCACTACAGTTCCTCTATAAAACCTGACAGAACCAACAGGTTTTGGACTAGTCCATCTCCTCATGGGGGATTCTCAGGGATTTCTTTGTTTTCAAAATCATTTCCTGAACAGCAGTTGCTCAGTCTAACTGACAAAATAGTGTGCAAGTGATTAGGGAGGCCGGCTGGTATCCTACTATTCTGGTAGATAAACTGACTTTCAGGAAATGCTTTTGAAAACAAAGAAAACCCTGAGAATCCCCCATGAGGAGATGGGCTTGTCCAAAACCACACCATACAATTAAAAGACCCAATTTTTCACCAATTCGATAATTACGATCGATTGTCGCGAAAAATCAAGAGCTTTTCTGTGTTTTCAATCGATAAATCCGATCGGATTGACCAATTTTTTTTATTTTTGGAGATTGGACATGTTGGACATTTCAGACCAACTTTATCAAGAATTGTATGGTGTGTGATGGATTGTCAATTACTTTATGTACAGTTTTAATCCATTTTTTCCTGAGCTTTCAATTATTTCATTCATGATTGGGGAACAAATGCACCGAGGCGTGTGGTACATTGGTCAGATTTGAATTGTTACAATCAGTCAGAGGAATTGATTGCTATTCTTGAATTGAACAGATATTTAAAAAATTGTATGGTGTGTGGCCACCTTTAGAATCCCCCATGAGAAGATGGACTAGTCCAAAACCTGTTGGTTCTGTCAGATTTTAACTGCTTACTTTTTTCCCTTTAGTGGTCCTTTAATTGTTTGGATGTTACTGTTATTTGTATTAAAGTGTAACTGTCGGGCATAAAATCAAAAATCAATTCTTTATTTTTATCTGGTAAACAAGTAATAAGGATGCTAATCAGGCAATCCAAAAGTTAAAATCTCTATTACTTTTCTTGTTTGTAAATGATTATTCCCCAGTTTACCTGACTTATTTGGTACACACAAAATTTGGTACACAAAAAGGAAGTTGCAGGGCATGGTGGGGTGGCATTTTTTGCTTCTGTACATTAGTTAAGTCTGAGGGGAAATAAAGAAGCAAAAAAAGACAACCCAACATGCCCTGCAACTTCCTTTGTGCGGCAACGTACCAAATAAGAGTCAGGTAAACTGGGGAATGAACAAGAAAACAAGAAAAGTAATAGAGATTTTAACTTTTAGATTGCCTGGTTAGCATCTGTATTACTTGTTTACCAGATAAAACTAAAGAATTGATTTTTGAATTTTATGCCCGACAGTTACACTTTAAGAAAAGACCACGAGGATGGATGCAGGTTTGCCTATACGAATGCATTGAGGAACTAATAGGCAAAACTGCTTCAGATTGGTTCTTGCCAATCACAGGCTACTCTTTTTTGCATGCCTGTTAAGTGTCTTGCGCTTGGTCTTGGACCCGCCCCTTATAGGTTTGTAAAGGGAATCAGAGTGTAAGGATGTGATTTTATGGACCCTCCCCCTTAGGTTGGTTACTAGGAGCTGGAGGCGCCCCAAAAATATAAAATAATAAAAAAATGTTAAAAAGATGTTCGGTGTTGGCTTACCTTCAATGATGACAACTGTTTGATAATTTAGGACAATTGATTGAAAGGACAAAGAACAACGTGTTTCGTGATCTGAAGTCACTTCCTCCAGGAAATACGTCTTGCCAACAGTGATCAAAGCTCGGAGTGCCTTTTACCATCACTAAGGGCTTGTTCACACCTAGGGCGTGCCGCGTTTTGCGTTTTTTGAGCGCTGGCGATTTTTACGCCCTAAAATCGCTTGTGCAATGAATCCTTATGGGATAGTTCATATTAGCGCGTTTCGTCTGCTTTCTGCTCAGCAAAGCTCTGCCTGTACCATTTTTAGGGTGATTTTGCTACAACGGAAAGTATAGGAAAAGCGCAAAACGCCCACAAAATCGCTTTGTGTGGCGATTGTGTTCGCGCTTTTAACAATAAATACATTGTATTTATTATTTTCCGGGTCAAATAGTTCACTTCCTGACTTGCATCAGGAAGTGAAAAAACAAATTGTCAGTGCTTGCCCATTGTAAAATCTTTTCTCTCCCTGATTTACATTCTGAGATTTATCACTGGCGGTGACATCTTTAGTCCTGCCAGGTGATCTGTACGGAATGTTCGTTACTGGGAGTTCTATGCACAGAGGGATATGCGACATGATACCCAAGGCGACATGTGACATGATGAGATGAACAGGTGTATGGTACAGTACAAAACATATTAATAACCAGGCTGCTTTTTTTGTTTTATTTTGCTGCCTTAAAGAGTTAATTTTCAGACATGGAAGTGACAGCTCCTGTCTTGTCACCTTGTCAGGAATACAGTAAATATCACTGATAAGCAAATTACACCCAGGCGTGTGAGAGGCAAACTGAAGCAGGGCGTCCCTTGTCAGGACACCCTCCACCCACCCATGGCCATTACCCCACTGCTCCCCCAGGGCCCTTACGTGTGAAGCAGCAACAGTAATTTTTCACCGGTCCCGGCGGACACTCTAGCCACACTGTCCTTCTCTATGACCCAGCGTGTGTTTACACATAGATAAGAAAGAAGACAGTGTAGCTAGAGTGCGAGCAGCATATGGCAGGGTCGGCGGCACGAGGCCCCTACAGAAGTCGGGGGCCCTGGGGCAATTGCCCCCTTTGCCTCTATGGCAGTGCCAGGCCCGATTACAGCCATAAAAGTCTTCCTGGCAGAATACAACTTCTGAGGGCAGGAGAGAGATAGAAAAAAGGTCAATAGTTCATGTATTTTAATTCTGAGAACCTTAATAGGCTGCCATTGAGCAGAGACTATGAAACATTCAATCTACTTTGTACATTTTTAAATATAAAATATATCTAAAAAAAGGTCATTTTTAGGAGTAGGAGGATTAATACAATTGTTGATCTCAAGTTTTATTTTCACCTTGGGTTCCCCTTAAAAGGTAATACATATGGCAGCCTCCATATAGCTCTCACTTCAGGTGTGCTGTAATACTTTTAAGGCAGCCATACACTGGTCGATTTGCCATCAGATTTGACCAACAGATAGATCCCTCTCTGATCGAATCTGACCAGAGAGGGATCGCATGGCTGCCTTTACTGCAAACAGATTGTGAATCGATTTCAGCCTGAAACCGTTTACAATCTGTGGTGGTGGTGGTGCTGCCGCTCCCCCCCATCCCGCATACATTACCTGCTCCGCCGGCGCAACTCCCCAGGTCTCCGCTGTCTTCTTCTCCGCTCTGGTCTGGTCTCTGGGTCCGGCTGGCTTCGCTTCTTCCTGTCTGGGGGAAGTTTAAACAGTAGAGCGCCCTCTACTGTTTAAACTTCCTGCCGGGACAGGAAGTTCAGTGAAGCCAGCCGGAGACCAGACCAGAACAGAGCGGAGAAGACAGCGTAGACCTGGGGAGTCGCGCCGGCGGAGCAGGTAATGTATTGCTGCTGTATTGCGTCGGTCGTCGGGCACTCGAACGCCACTAGCGACGCGTTCCCTACCCGCGGGCGATCGACGGTAATTTCCCGCACGGAGCGACCGACGGGATCGAACGATATCGGGCCGAAATAGATCGAAATTTAGCGTGTAGTATGAACGATGTGACAGCAGATTCGATCCCAGTGATCGAATCTGCTGTCGATCGGCGGGGAATCAGCCTAGTGTATGGCCAGCTTTAGTTTAACAAAGAAGGGAGTTTGTATTTCCGCCCCCCACGCTGAGTCCCACCACTGGGCTGTTACTGTCAGATAAAGCGCAGCTTTGTGTTCACAGGGCACCGGGGGCAGAACGGCGAGCTGCGAATATCAAAGCCTAGCGAGTGCGCAGCTCGACGGTGCACGCCGGAACAGGACGTGTCTACATTTATTATCAGAGAGATGAGTGGGAACGAGCGATTTCATATTCACATACATCCTGTTTCATGTATATTTCATCCTCGCTCCCCGTGCGACTTCTCCTCATTGATTTCCTACCTGTTCCAACAAATAAAAGTACTTTTGTTACACCGTTAACCATGGCAACAGAATTTCTAAACTCTGCTGAAGTATGTTTCCCTTTATAAAAGCCGCATTTACCGAGCGAGTACCCCCTGAAGGTCGCCTCGCCTCAAGTATTCCTGAATGTTTCAGACCATCTCCACCGGGGCCGCAAGGTCTTTTTTTCCCCCTTGGCTGTCAACCTCTTGAACTCCCTCCACCCCCCCCCCCCCCCACCAATGTCCCCCCCCCTTCCTCCCCTGGATGTAGGACCAGTTGCTGTTCCGTGAATACACTGTCTGCTAAGCTGGAACTGATCTGTCTTGTTTCCGTATACTGGGCTTGATTCACTAAACCGCGATAACGCATATCACGGCCGTTTTCATGCGCATTTTCGCGTTTGCGCGCGATTGCGAATTTGCGCACAATTGCAAATTTTTTACGCGAGAGCGTGGCCAATTTCATGCAAAAATTTGCAATTGCGCGCGAAAACTACCGATTGCGCGTGCAAATTCACGATTGCGCGAAAATGCACACAGAAACGCCCATGATATGAGTTATCAAGCTTACTGTGTGGTAAAGTATATTGTATATATTACATGCCTTATCTTCTACCTGAGATCTATACAGTATGTGCCAAAATCCAATTCCAGACCGGACCCAGTCATGCCTGCAAAATAAAGTATTCTGATTCATTTTAGTAAGGCCCAGTTCACATTAGCGTTCGCTATCAGGATTTTCCGGATCGGATCCGGAACGCATACTGTACAAACGGAACGTACGTTCCGCATAGCAATGTAATGTCTATGCGGACGTTCACACATGTCCGTTCCGTACAGTACGGAGCCGGATCGGATCCGGACTCCGGACTCTTTTCCAACATGCGCTATTTTTTGGGTCCGGATCTCCGGCCCACGCACCCGGACCGGAGCCGGACCTGAGCCTGACAGCACCATCCGGAACACAGAAACCAATGGGGAACGGAAGGCACAGAACACACTGCCTACAAAAACCTGACGTTCTACCCCACTTCCTATGCGTATCCAAGCGGCCATTTTGGATGGGGACACATGGGCCAAGCATGTCTGGAGTGGAGCAGCAGTGACAGACGTGCTGGAGCTGTTTGGCAGAATGTCGGAGGTGGAGGTGAGGCCTACAGCGGAGGAACCTGATTCTACACGTGCACCAGGTGCACCTTCTGCTGACCCCAACATTTTTTTATTTAATTTCGCTATTTTTTGCCCACGGATCCTGATGGCAGCCTGATGCATGCCTGATGCAAACGGACCGGAACTGTACGGTTCCAATCAGGATCAGGATCCGATCAGGATCCGGTCCGTTTGCAAGGCAAAACGCAAGTGTGAATGGGGCCTAATACTATATATCCAGCCATAGAAAAAGGACAAAATTACTTTCCATGTTGCCTGGCTGAAATCCAGCTGGCTATTATTTATACTAGAATGGTTTTGTTGTTGTTGTACAGTTTAATCTTGATCCTCAATTTGTTGCAGATGGAGGGGTATGCTCTCTCTTTCTGCTTGACCCCACATTCTGCCCTTTAGCCTTCAGAAAAGTGCAGGGGCAGATGTATGTAAAGCTTAAAGGATACCCGAAGTGACATGTGACATGATGAGATAGACACGTGTATGTACAGTGCCTGGCACACACATAACTAGGCTGTGTTCCTTTTTTTTCTTTCTCTGCCTGAAAGAATTGAATATCAGGTATGTAAGTGGCTGACTCGGTCCTGACTCAGAAAGGAAGTGACTACGGTGTGACCCTCACTGATAAGAAATTCCAACTATAAAACTTTCCTAGCAGAAAATGTCTTCTGAGAGCAGGAAGGAGATACAAAGAGGAATTTCTTATCAATGAGGGTCACACTGTATTCACTTCCTGTCTGAGTCAGGACTGAGTCAGCCACTTACATACCTGATATTTAACTCTTTCAGGCAGAGAAAGAAAAAAAGGAACACAGCCTAGTTATTAGTGTGCTTGGCACTGTACACACACATGTCTATCTCATCATGTCACATGTCACTTCGGGTATCCTTTAACCTCCCTGGCGTTCTGGACGAGCTAGGCTCGTCCAGAGATGCCGGAGGTCGCCGCTCAGGCCCCGCTGGGCCGATTCCTGATCGCCGCCGATCCGCCGCTACCCGCCGCAATACAGCCTCCCCCCCCAGACCCCGTGCGCTGCCTTGCCAATCAGTGCCAGGTAGCGCTGAGGGGTGGATCGGGACTCCCTGTGACGTAATGACGTCCATGACGTCACGACGTTCGTCGCCATGGCGACGGGGGAAGCCCTCCTGGAAATCCCGTTCAGGACGGGATTTCCGGACGGGTGATTGCGCTGGTGGGGATCGAAGGGGTGGGAGGGACGCCGCAGGGAGGGGGGAATCATGTAGCTAGCGCTAGGCTAGCTTCAAGATGAATTTTAAAAAAAAGGGGAAAAAAACGTTCCCGCGGCCGCAGGGCCGCGGGAATCAGAACGCCAGGCAGGTTAAAGGCCTGTACTCACCGGAAGATGGATCGGGGAACTCACAGTGGCTTGACAAACCAGCGTTCCCCAATCCATCATCTTACCCGCAGGAACATGCAATGTCACCTGACAGCACACGACAGGCATGAATAAGGGTTCAAACTGTCACGGCACTTTGCACGGGAGTCGTCAGCGATCTTACAGAGGAACTTTAACCAAGGATTGCACTTCATCCCAATCAGTAGCTGATACCCCCTTCCCTATGAGAAATAATCTTTACCTTTTCTCTAACAGATTATCAGAGGGGCTCTGTATGGCTGATATTGTGGTGAAACCCCTCCCACAATGTGATGTCACGACCATGGGCCTGACAGTTTTCTGTCTGTGAACCTCGTTGCATTGTGGGAGATAATGAAACTTGGGTCAAATGTAGCCCTGTTTTCTGAAGCACTTAAACAGCCAAGAAACAGTGAGAGACAGCTTGAGATAAGGTTTTACTTCAGGGAAGTTCAAGGGGTCATTATTTCTGCTCTGTTTTATAGCTTAAAAGACAGAGTGTGATTTTAAACTGCAAATGTGACAGAATGATGCAATGTTATAAAAAAAAAGCGATAGAACTGAAAATAAAAATAAGAGACTCTTTTCTTAGCTACTAATGTTCTATTCATTATTTGTGCTACACATACAATTCATTATATCATAAGTTTTTTTTTTACGTTTCAGGTTTGCTTTACCCACATTTGTTGTTGTTTTGTAATCTGTTGCAGTATCTGGTATAAAATAGTCATACTGGTTTTAGAAAACAGAGTGCAGCTGTAGTAAAAAGTTACCGGACCCAATTTACCTTTTGCAGACATGAGATTTCTGTAGTGGGCGGCCATGTGATCTTGGAGGAGGAACTGAGTGGACAAAGAGCATGAGGATCCCGGAAACAAGGCTGGAAAAAGAAATGGGAGAAAATGGTTAAGATCATCTGACAAGGCACAAAACACGTGAACCAGAGACGAAGCACCCTCATGTATTTTACCATATATATCAGTGGGAACATTAGAGAAGACACCTACCCTGCTCTCTGTTTTATCCTTCACTGCTCAGCCGGCTTGTTATCAGCGCTGATAAAATCCCCGACTGAGCATTCAGTTTGGCTTTGCTCAGGAATCATTATAGCTGAGTCATTATAGCAGAGCCACAATGGGGCAGGCTTGAGCTTGAAAAGACATCAGAGAAGACAGACTCAGCTATAATGATTCCTGAGCAAAGCCAGACTGAGTGCTCAGTCGGGGATTGTATCAGGGCTGATAACAAGCAGGCTAAGCAGTGAAGAATGAAAGAGCAGGGTAGGTGTTTTCTCTAATGTTCCCACTGATATATATGGTAAAATACATGAAGGTGCTTTGTCTCTGGTTCACTTTAAAGGGCACCTGAGGCTAGATGCACACATAACATAACGTGAAAGGCTGCGTTTTATGTCATGTTGTATGTTAATGTTGTGTGCGTTGTTTCAGCGTTTTTACTGAGTTTTGGTGCGTTTGCGATACGTTTTTCATGAATTTTGTGTGCGTTTTAATGCACTTGCGGGTTTGCATATACAAAACGCATATGCGTTTTTACACATGTAAGAGGGGGCTGCACATGGAATGGGAGGGGCTGCTGTACATGGATGATACACATGGAAGAGGGGGCTGCACATGGAATGGGAGAGGTCTGCAGTACAGGGATGATACACATGGAAGAGGGGGCTGCACATGGAATGGGGAATGGGAGGGGCTACAGTACATGGATGATACACATGGAAGAGGGGGCTGCACATGGAATGGGCGGGGCAACAGTACATGGATAATACACATGGAAGAGGGGGCTGCACATGGAATGGGAGGGGCTACAGTACATGGATGATACACATGGAAGAGGGGCTGCACACAGAATGGGAGGGGGCTGCTGTACATGAATGATACACATGGAAGAGGGGGCTGCACTTGGAATAGGAGGGGCTACAGTACATGGATGATACACATGGAAGAGGGGGCTGCACATGGAATGGGCGGGGCAACAGTACATGGATGATACACATGGAAGAGGGGGCTGCACATGGAATGGGAGGGGGCTGCTGTACATGAATGATACACATGGAAGAGGGGGCTGCACATGAAATGGGAGGCGGCTGCTGTACATGGATGATACACATGGAATAGGAGGGCTGCACTTGGAATGGGAGGGGCTACAGCACATGGATGATACACATGGAATAGGAGGGCTGCACTTGGAATGGGAGGGGCTACAATACATGGATAATACACATGGAAGAGGCTGCACTTGGAATGGGAGGGACAACAGTACATGGATGATACACATGGAAGAGGAGGGCTGCACTTGGAATGGAAGGAACAGGGGCATAGCAATAGGGGGTGCAGATGTAGCGACCGCATCGGGGCCCTTGGGCCGGAGGGGCCCTGAAGGGCCATCCCTCAACTACAGTATTAGCTCTCTATTGGTTCTGTGCTCAGAATATTCACTTCTATAGATACTTTGGGCTTGATTCACAAAGGCGTGCTAAACAGTTAGCACGTGAAGTGCCGTTCGCGGACTTTTGCGCGCGCAAAGTGCAGCGACTCGCGCAATCGCGGACTTTTGCGCGTAATTTGCCGCGATTCGCGCAAATCGCAGCAAATTGTGCGCGCAAAAGTCCGCGATCGTGGCACTTTGTGCGTGCAAAAGTCCACGAACGGCACTTTACGTGCTAACTGTTTAGCACACCCGTGCTAAACAGTTTGCACGGCTTTGTGAATCAAGCCCTTTGAATAGTGGTAATCATTAACAAACTGCTTCCCCCTCCCCTTCTTGCACCTCTGACACTGTAGTTGCCATTGGCAGGTTTTGGTGCGTCGTATCAATTGTTATGTATAGAGTGCTTGGGGGGCCCCGTTGTAAAACTTGCATCGGGGTCCACAGCTCCTTAGCTACGCCACTGGGAAGGGGCACTGCTGTACATGGAAGGGGAAGTCCAACATACTTGGCCTAGGGGCACAAAAAGTATGAATCCAGCCTTGCCTATACCCCTCCGCTCCTCCACTGCAGCCCTCTGAAAATATTTGACATTCATGTTGAATATCTGGCTCGGCGCCGAGCTCAATCACGTTTGTAGCAACCAACAAACAAATATTCCTCCGTCACCCGTAACAACCTCCGTTCTGAGATACACACGATGTCCTCTCCCCAGCAGACGTATTTACATAATATGATGTATTCCCTTCATTACAGCCTGAACTTCTGTGTTATGACTTGACGTTATGATGTACGCTCTGATTTCGCATCCAGCTATGATTCTTTATGAGCTGACAGAAGTGTTTTTTAATCTGGCTAGTGGTAATGCATTTATCTCCTATAATGTGCTGGATTACATTCTGTGCTGATCAGCGGCCTTGAAAAAGCGGCAGACATATTGCGGTGCGGAGAGTCAGGCCAAGGCTGGAGTCGGTGGTGCACGCTTGATTTATGCCTCTCGTTTTCTTTAGGATGGTCTTTTAAGGCGCTCATCAAACGGCAGTGGGCGCCGGGCGGACGGCCAGACAGACACGATTGGACCAACCTCAGGGCACTGAGTACACCATTTGGTGTGAGGAGAGGACTGTTCCTCATAATCTTCAGTATGATGCCACAATTGTATTTGTAGGTCAGCACCACCAAAATCAGAAGTATTATATCTACTGTATATATATTTGTGGCCAAAAGGTAATGCAAGTATACAGTAAAGAAGGGAAGACCAAAAGGTCACACCAAGATATAGGTCTCCATTCATCAAGACTTATCGAATCAATTACCGACAGCTCGGTAAAATACCGAACTTGATAAGTTGAGTTTAGGATTCATCAAAGTTATTTACAACTGTTAGCGAGTATTCGGCAATCATTCGGTAATGATGCGATAAAACGGAAGAAAGTGCAATTCATGAAAATGAAAGTGGGCGTGGTTTAGCGTTACATTCAGGATTAGTTATCTCCTTCACTGCTCTGTCGTTATTCCTGTCAGATCATTGCTGACAGAGAAGATGGAGCCATTTGAAGTGGTTATGTAGCAGCTGAGAGTGATTCAAAGGTGCAGAAGGGCAAGAATAAGGTCTAGAACTACATCAATTTGCAAGAGAATGGATTTATTTGCTATAACAGGACATCGGCATTTCTCTTGAATCATCTTGTAAGAGAACACAGGCAGTGCCAGGGATAACTAAATTGCTAGCTGCACTATATTTTCTCAGAAAAGGCTCCTATCAAGCCGCAGCTGGAGAAATTGTGGGATTGTCCCAAACCACTTCCAGAATCCTATTCGGAATGTTGCTACATAGTGTTCAAAGGACTGCCTTTTTACCCACAATTCCAAGGGAATCTTATTGCCTTGTGTTAAATCGCCGCTGTTAAATGGAAATATCGACAAGTTACTGAATGGTTACCGCATTGTTATCGATATTTTATCGAATTCACACCGAATGCGGAAAAACCTTGATGAATACAACTAGAAATTGATAAACTTCGAATTCGGAAATTTAACGAACTGGAAAAAGTTATTGCAAAGACAATGATGAATCGAGGCCCTTGTCTTAAATGCACAAAGAGAGACAGAATCCCTGGTATAGAAAATGCTGCACCACTATCAATCATGCAAAAAAGGTTATTGAATGCTTAACAAACATCTAAAAACATTTAAAACCAAGAAATCCACAATACAATCATGTGGGAAGTCAGGGCCGGCGCTACCATTAAGGCAAAGGAGGCAGCTGCCCCAGGGCCCCAGAGCTTGTAGAGGCCCCCAGTGGCTACAAGAGGAAAAACATTTTTTTCAAATCGGCCTTATAGTTTTTTGAGAAAATCGATTTTAAAGTTTCAAAGGAAAAAAAAAACATTTAAAAACCTGCCGACTTTAATGGTTAATAGCAAATCCACCTTAAATGCTAGAAACCCCAAATTTGCAGGATATGTTAAGGAGATCATTAGGAATAAGAGAAAAAAAACAATTTTTCAAAAAGACCTTAAAGTTTTTGAGAAAATCGATTTTAAAGTTTAGAAGGAAAAAAGTATAGTTTTAAATGCGGTAAATGTAACTTTTAGTAGCAAACCTAATGGTAGTGTAATTTTACATGCATCAAACGAAAGCGCAATACATTTCCTGTCGGGGTTTCCAGGGGGTCCATACGCAGCCGCAGCGCTTTGGCCAGGGATCGCTATACAGCCGCAATATGGCTGTATGAAGATCCCTGGCATTTTTTCCTATTTTCCCAATTTTTTTTTATGTTTAGAGTGTGGGAATTAAAAAAAAAAATTATGTAGGGTCCCCCCTCCTGAAACTTTTTAACCCCTTGTCCCCCATGCAGGCTGGGATAGCCAGAATGTGGAGCTCCAACCGATTGGGACTTCACACCCTGACTATACCAGCTGCAAAAAAGGTCCCCTAATGCCGATTTTTGTTCCGGGGTATATGTTGGGGGACCCCCAGGTTTATTTTGCCCTGGGGCCCCATTGTTGCTTAAACCGGCCCTGTGGGAAGTATTAGCCATGTCGGTTCAAATGAACCCAGAATGGACTAAGTAGGACCCGGATCCTAATGTGCCAATGGCTTGTGATATAGCTGGTTCAGAAAAGTGCATAGCATGAAAATCAATGCATAGTATGAAGATAAATATGCTCATAAACATGAGAAATAAGTATAAAGTGCATAAATAGACAGGCTAGTGTGAACCAGGCAATACCAATGTACACGGTGATACATACATAGTTCTGTACAGGGTCCACAGGAGATGATGTAGGGCAGGCAGAGGGAGGCACGGCAAACGCTCTACGCGTGGCGTGGTCCACGTGACCACTTCGTCAGGCTCCTTTGGCCTACCACTGCTGGCCATTTGACTTTTTTGGGGGGTAAAGTTTGGTGCTGGAAGGAGTCAACCAGGCCCCTAGACATTCACTAGGTCCCTGGCACCTGCCTGAGTTGCCTCATGGATGATCTGATTCTGGTCGTACTTGCAACAGATAGCACTAAGCTGAAAGCGTTGTATTTCCCTTCAGCCTAAAAGTAGACTTTACAGGACAAGTGAATTTGCCTCCCTCAGAGTCTGGAGTTAGTCATCCGGTGAGCCAGTTCATATTGTACTCTGTCTTCACCCCAGAGCGACACAATTGAATAAACGTGTGAGCCGCCCCGTATCAGGAACAGATTGCCATGATTTCATATCTTGTCACAGAGATCTGCTAATCCCGATGAAAACTTTATCGCTTTTTGAAAACATCGGCGGGGCGTAGGAGTTTTCTCGGTGCGGCGAGAGCCAAGGAGGAAGTGATTAAACGAGCGTGCTGGAAGCTCGATAAGGGGGAAAAGGCAATTAGGAGGTGAAAGGGACTACCTGGCTTCCTCCTCAGCCGCGTCTCCACGCACTGTACAAACACAGCAACCTCCCCTCCTGGCCTGAGGTGACACGAGTTATTCCCTGAGCTGTTTTCATGCCCCTTCTGTCACCGCCTGAGTATCTTCATGTCTGTTTACGACCAGATGCATAAAAACGCTGCGCTATTTCAGCCAAACGGAACGACACAATATTTTCTCCTGTTATGACCTTGGTTGCCTAGAGAGCCACAGGAAGTATTGTCTCCCTGGAGGATGCTACAAGCCCCGGTGCCAAGGATGTCTAACTATGGAAGATGCTCTGTTGGCTCTGCAGACAGGTTCATAGAATACAGCTCCCTTCTTAAAGTGTAACTGTCGGGCATAAAATCAAAAATCAATTCTTTATCTTTTTCTGGTAAACAAGCAATAAGGATGCTAACCAGGCAATTCAAAAGTTAAAAATCACTCTTAGTTTTCTTATCCATAAAACATTCCCCAGTTTCCGTGGCTCTTATGTGGTACATCTGACGCACAAAGGAAGTTGCAGGGCATGCTGGGTTGTCTTTTTTTTGCTGATTTACTTTCCCCTCAGACTTAACTAATGCAGCCTGATTGGCTGAAGCCTCTTTCCCTCCTGTTTTCCCCTCCCACACCTCTGTTCCTCTCTGATTGGCCAGTATTTCTCATGCTGAGACCATGCATTTTCTACTGCAGAGCTGAGTGGGAGTGCCTGAAAACTGGGAGGAGGGCGGGCAATGCATACAGAATCAGCCAGAGGAGAGTAAGGTGCATACACACATCAGACCATAGTCTTTGGAAAATGAAAGATCACAGACCTATCCTACCACCCTTCATATAGTATAAGAGCATTTCTACACAGTCTGTTCTATGGAGCTGAACTCCCCATCAGAAAAAATCCTTGCAAGGTGCTGCACACAAAGATGCTGAAGGAAGGGAGGGGGCATCATGTAGCTAGCATCATGTAGCTTAGCTAGCGGCTAGCTGCATGATTGAAAAAAAAATATTTAAAAAATAGCGCTGCGCTGCCCCCTGGCGATCTTTAATAGAACGCCAGGGAGGTTAAACAAGGTGTGTATGATGATCTGCAGATATCATAGACTATGAATGCAATTTGCAGGAACAGATCTTTTGCAGGAACAGATCTTTTGCAGATACTGATCTTTTGTGTCTGTACAGCATCTGTGTGTGCAGCATCTTGCAAAGATTTCTATCTGATGGGGAGTTCAGCTCAATAGAACAGACTGTGTAGAAATGCTCTTATACTATATGAAGGGTGGTAACATAGGTCTGTGATCTTTCATTTTCCAAAGACTATAGTCTGATGTGTGTATGCCCCTTAATGCTACGTACACACTTGAGATAAGAGTCTTTGGAAAAGTCAAGATCACGGACCAATTTTACCCCCTTCCATGTAGTATGAGAGCCATACTCTACACAGTCTATTCTATGGAGCTGCACTCCCCATCAGACAGAAATCTTTGCAAGATGCTGCACACACAGATGCTGTACACATGCAACAGATCAGTATCTGCAAAAGATCTGTTCCTGCCAATGATCCGTTCCTGCAAATTGCATTCATAGTCTGTGATATCTGCAGATCATCATACACACCTTGTTTAACTGACATTCATCTGCAGATCAGACAATCATCTGCAGATCTGAAGATCCATCCTGGTGGATCTGATCTGCAGATGAATGTTAAACAAGGTGTGTATGATGATCTGCAGATCTCATAGACTATGAATGCAATTTGCAGGAATGGATCTTTTGCAGGAACAGATCTTTTGCAGATACTGATCTGTTGCATGTGTACAGCATCCTTGTGTGCAGCATCTTGCAAAGATTTCTGTCTGATGAGGAGTTCAGCTCCATAGAATAGACTGTGTAGAGTATGGCTCTCATGCTACATGGAATGGGGTAAAATTGGTCTGTGATCTTGCCTTTTCCAAAGACTTTTATCTCAAGTGTGTATGTAGCATAAGGGAGGACATTGCATCAGGATTGGCTTCAAAATAGACACAGTTAAGATGTAGAATCCTAAGAAGGATTTTCCCTTTTTTTTACTATAGAAAAATCACTAAAATCAAAATGTGGACAGTGCAATACATGTGTTATGTAAGTAGAGCAAAAATGTATCTACTTATATATGGGTTTTTTTTCTGAGATAGTATGGCTATCTTCTTTAAAGCAGCAGGGACAGCCATGCTATCCCAGGGGAAAATAAAAAAAATCCTATATAAGTAGATAAATACTTCTTCTACTTACAAGACATATGTATTGTACTGTCCTCATTTTGATTTTAGTGAATTGTATATAGTAAATAAAGAGAATACTGTTCCAGGCATTTCCATCTTTACAGCCTCTGACTGAAACCAATCCTGATTTCATTTCCTCCCTTACTTTTTTTTCTCCTGCCTGAAATGGTGTATGCATTGCCAGCCCTCCTCCACACTGAGCTCTGTGTTAAAACTGCACTGTCATATCTAGCTTGCTTTGTAAACACATATGAGCACAGAATCTATATATATAATAGACTAAGTGCCTCAACCTTCGAGCAAGAAGAAGAAGTACTTTGCATGAGAAAATTTATGCGTGCTCAAACACCAAGTTTAAGGCCTCTTTTACACGGACTGTTGAGCTGTGTGCTCAGCAAGCAGTTACCAGGCAGCAGCAAGCAGTTTCCAGGCAGCAGCAAGCAGTTGTAAGAGTTTGAGAGGCATTTTACTGCCTATCAACTGTCCGTGGAAAAGAGGCCTACCCTAGCAAATCTGGCTTTGCAAATCTGGCTTAATTGGCTATTCATGAGGCAATGCTCATGCAAATTTGCTTTTGCATGCCAAACTATGCAGGATCAAAAAACCAATACCGCAAAGCGGTCGCCCTTCTACATGCCAGTGATGAGCAAAAATTTGCTTCGATAAATTTTTACCGAATTTTCCCCTAATTTTGTTTTGACAGGCAAATTTTCCTTCTAATTTTTTTACGTTAATTTTCGCCTAATGCCAGTCATTTTCGCATTACTTGCGTATGATTGCGGACATTTTCCACATAAGGGCATTAGCGCCCGCATTCAGAGAAGTTTCTTGCGCATTATTGTGGGCATTTTTCCGTATAAACGTCCGCATAGATTGAATTTCCATGCGGATTATTGTGGACATTTTTCCGCATAAGGGCATAAGCATCCGCATATAATGAATTTTCGATGCTGGTCAAAAACGCAAATATTTCTGAACATTTTCGTGAAAATTCGCCAAAAAACGAAAACGGGATTTTCGAGGCGAAAGTTCGCAAGCAACACTGCTACATTAGCACTATCCAGGAGCGCCACAGGGAGGATTCCCAATGCCCCCTTTTTAAACAACCGGGGGGACCACAGGGTCCCAGGCTCTCTCACTGCCTGGGAACCACAGCGACCCCCCCCCAAGCGTGGCCAGCGTCGGGGAGAGCCGTCCACACCCACCTCCCAATATTAAAAACAGGCACTTACCTTAACGTCCATTGCGTTCTGCTACATGCGCATTAACTTGGGGGCACCACATGAGAAAGGAGTGAAGCATGGGTCACCCCGAGCTTTAGAGCTCAGGGCTGGCTCACATACAGCACTCCAGGGGGGGGGGGGGGGGGAGGACAGGTGCAGACAACTCACTCCAGGGCTCACACCATCGGAGCAAGCCATCCAACACCTGCCTCCAAAGGATACGCTTTCAATGAGAAGATTAATGCGCATGTAGCAGAACGCAATGGACGTTAAGGTAAGTGCCTGTTTTTAATATTGGGAGGTGGGTGCAGACGGCTCTCCCCGGCGCTAGCCACGCTGGGGGGGGGGGGGGGAAGAGTCGCCTGCGGCACCTAGCCTCCCCCTCCGGGGTGCCGCTGTGGTTCCCAGGCAGTGAGAGAGCCTGGGACCCCGCGGTCCCTCCGGTTGTATAAAAAGGGGGCATTGGGAATCCTCCCTGTGGCGCTCCTGGATAGTGCTAATGTAGCATGTAGCAGTGTTGCTTGCGAATTTTCGCCTAAGTCATTTTCGCATCGAAAATCCTGTTTTCGTTTTTTGGAGAATTTTCACATAAATCTTCAGAAATATTTGCATTTTCGACCAGCATCGAAAATTCATTGTATGCGGGTGCTTATGCCCTTATGCGGAAAAATGTCCACAATAATCCGCATGGAAATATAGACTATGAATGTATTTTGTAGGTACTGATCTTTTGCAGGAACGAATCTTTTGCATATACTGATCTGTTGCATGTGTACAGCATCTTTGTGTGCAGCATCTTGCAAATATTTCTATCTGATGGGGAGTGCAGCTCAATAGAATACACTGTGACGGTATGGCTCTCATACTACATGGAAGGGGGTAAAATTGGTCTGTGATCTTTGATTTTTCCAAAGACTTTTATCTGATGTGTGTACCCACCTTTATTCATTCTTGATTCAAGGTTGAGGCACATACTCTATTAGATAGATAGAAGATGCGGCGTATGCTACGACGCGGGACGGCTAGTAGATTGTATTTCAGTAGCTTCTGCAAAGGAGTCAGGTGTATTTCCCTTCTCAGCCTCCTGTCACACTGAACTGCCCTCAGCCAATTGGGGAGGAGCAAGAATGTGGGAGGAGATATAGCAAGCTTCCTTCTCCTCCGCAATGTACCAGAGTAGAGTCAAGGCTGACTGAGATAAGATTCATTACAGAAGACACATTTAAGATTGTAATGGAATGTTTGCAATGCAGGGTCAGCATGTAGACTACATAATGAACATCGGGCAGTGGGTAAATGGAATTTGATTTTTATGGCTGTCAATAATGCTTTAAAGACACAACAGGGGGTAAGAGGCATCCAGAGGTATATACAATGTAGTTAAAAATAACTAAAATAACAAAAATAATAGGTGGTTTCCCTCAATAATGACAACTTCATATAGCAATTAAATGTATTAAGCACTGGCAGAGTGTTTCGTGGGTCTAAGCCCAAAGGAATCTGTTAAGACAAACAATGAGCGCTCATGGTTCAGCCCCTTATCTTTTAAAGAGACACTGAAGCGAAAAAAATGATGATATAATGAATTGGTTGTGTAGTAGGGGTAATTACTAGAACATTAGTGGCAAAAAAAATATTCTCATATTTTTATTTTCAATTATGCAGCTTTTTTTTTTATAACATTGCATCATTCTCTAATATCTGCAGTTTACACACTACTCAGCATTCTAAATGTTTTTATAGAACAGGCAGTGAACTTTTGACCTGTCCTGAACTGTTCTCTGCAAAAGAAAAAACAATACAGTTAAGATAACAGCCTTTAGAACACAGAGCTCTCTGCGACTTTGAAAGTCGTGGAGCTCAATGGCAATTTGCATAGATAACAACTGGAGTCTCTTATATCTTCCTGTACTGGAAACAATATTAGACTCATATATTTGCTCCTAATGCTTTATTTCTTAGCTGTACTACACATACAGATCATTATATCATCATTTTTTTCCGCTTCAGTGTCTCTCCCTTTGGAGGGGTGCTTTTGGTCCTATGGCTCTGCCACATCTGTTGCCAGTTGTGTTTTTCCCAAGACAGCAACAACATCCAGGAATATCTGGACACCAGAGTGGAGTTGGGTTTGTACATCTCCACCAGCATCAAGTGGTTGGTTGCCCCTCCGGGAACCTACCTTTGTAAGTACTATTTATTTACAGTACTTCTACTCCATATTGTGGCTTATTGCACTATTTGGGCTCCCGCTGTCTCTGTGCTTTCTTTTTTTTTAAGGTGTCAGGTCACCCCCCCTCTCTGGTTCCCTTCTCCCATGTCTTCCTCCAAACCACTTCCACTGCCCAGAGGTCTTCCTTAGTGTTAGGTAGTCAGAGGTCTCCATAAGTATTAGGTAGCCAGGGGTTCACACAGTATTAAATAGCCAGAGAGGTCTCCCTTAGTGTTAGGTTGCCAGAGGTCTAGTCAGAGGTGCAACACACACACCTAGGTAATCTCCCCAGCATAGACACACACCGTATAAACAGACACACCGCTCTCGCCACTCCCAGGAATCACCAGCAGCCAGCCTGTTTTCCCCTCTCTTCTTCCTCCTCCTAGCAGAGCCAGAGCTCAGTGAACACGTGCAGGGGCGGGGCTAGCTGCTCCACCAAGGGAGGAGTGAAAAAGCACATAAGAATCAGCTGGTTTGGGGAGGGGCATGAAAATTCAGGACAGTCCCACCCAAATTGGGGAAGGTTGTGAGGTATGAACATCCGGTCATCTCCTGAGCGCATTGTTCTCCACCTCATACCGCGTGCCAGAAGCCTCTCTATCATGTGCTGTGCGTTGTCCTTCCTCCCCCCTCCATAGCAACAGAACTAGAAGTTAGTCTGCAGGCTAGCAAGGCATCTGTAAGTTATCAGTAAGTCACTTGACCCAGAATGGTCACCTGAAGGAACCGAGTCCCGATCAGTGCACATGTCAGTCCTCGTCAGTGGCGGTTCCAGCTTCAAATTTGGGGGGTGAGGGCCCAAAAGGGGCACAATGGCTGGCTGGGGGGCCCATTCAGGTGATCAAAATCAATGTTTGTACGGCAAGTTTTAGATTTTTTTTTTTGCCTAACTCAGGTGAGAAAATTGAGACTAGTATTCAGCAATGATAGGAACCAAATGTAAACATCACAAACAGAACTCTTTTGAGCAGAGCAGATTGTCCAAATGATGGTGCTTTTATTGAAGAAAATGTACCTACTGATGTACTTGGCTAGTTTAAAGGCAAGCTTTAATCCTTACTTGCTAGCAAGCTGCTCCAGTGTGGACAGATCACAGACAAATCATTCCATCCCCTAGCCTGTGCCTCATGACTTTACAACCAAGGGTAGGGGAGAGGCAGGAGGCAGAGAAACAGTGTGTGCAATTCCTTATATTAGTAACTAAGCATAGCTGGAGACTAGAGGTTGCATTTTACAGACAGGACATTTGAATTAGGATATGTGTATCAGGATTATTATCCTGTTTCAAAACTTCCTATCTGTAAAATACAAGCTCTAGTTAATTAGCTAATTTAAACATTCATTCATAAGGAGGTAGAGAGATTTTTTTTGCAAATATAAGTGTCATTCTGTTACATTAATTACAAGGGATCTTGCAAGGATTGTGAGGTATTTATGGCAAATTGATACGACCCTTGGTTTATTTAACACCTACATAGACTCACTCTGACAAGGAGAGTTTTTTGCAGATCCTATCCTGTTCAGTGTATGCTGCTGGAGCCTGGAAACAGATATCTCTATGTCACTGAGCAGGGGGGCACTCAGAAGGGCGCAGTGATTCCCGGAGGGGGCAGTGCCCCAGTGTAGCTCTGCCACTGGTTCTCATACGTGCGTTCGTGTGTATGGGGCTTTAGTAGAAGGCTTCATGTGCTTCTTCTGAATCATTTACTATTTTTTTCCGTGTCCATAAGAGCCGGTGCGCGGTGGAGTTCATCACCCTCTGCAATAAACCCAAATGTTATTCTTGCGTTGTTTTCCATGGACATTTTGCCTCCTTTGAAGTCTGAATCGCTCAGACAGAAAAACATACACTGCTTGCCATTTGGGGAGACTCTATTACCGGGCTATGTTGGGTTTGGCTATAAAAGCAGCCCTTTTTATGCTATCTTTCCAGTTTATCTTAATGTAATTTTCTCTGAGACATTTCTCAGAGCCGGGTTGTAACACCACTCCCAGGAATAACAAGTGTCTTCACCGAGTGTTAACCTGAGTTCCCAGCTCTTCTCCTATCCCTCTTCTGCTCATGTCTTAAAGGGTACTTGTTGACGGGGGTTTTCCTGGCCACACGCCTTTACATAGACAATGAGGTGTCGGGTCAGTCCACCCAGGGCCAGTTCTAGACCTTTTCCTGCCTAATGCAAACTTGTGAGGATGCCCCCCCCCCTTCCTGGAATGATTGCACAGCACCTGGCAATTTGCACCCCGCATTACAGCCATGGTGCCCCCCCCCCCCCCAAAAAAAAAACCCTCAGTGTAGGTAGGTAGTCAAGTATATTTGCCCCCAGTATAGGAATCCAGGTAAAGGTGCCCACAGTATAGGTAGCCAGGTGTAGGTGCCCCACAGTATACTGTAGGTAGCCAAGTATAGGTACTCCAGTATAGGTAGCCAAGTGTAGGTGCCTCCAGTATAGGTAGCCAAGTATAGGTACTCCAGTATAGGTAGCCAAGTGTAGGTGCCTCCAGTATAGGTGGCCAATTATAGGTGCCCCTGTATAGGAAGCCAGGTATAGGTTCCCCCAGTATAGGTAGTCAGGTATAGGCGCCCCAGTATAGGTAGGTATGTATAGGTGCTCCAGTATAGGTAGCTAGGTATAGGTGCCCCCAGTATAGCTAGCCACGTATAGTTGCTCCAGTAAAGGTAGCCTAATATAGGTGCCCCAGTATAGGTAGCTAGGTATAGGTGCACCCAGTATAGGTAGCCAGGTATAGGTGCCTCCCAGTGTAGGTAGCCAGGTATAAGTGCCCCCAGTATATGTAGCCAGGTATAGGTGCCCCCAGTATATGTAGCCAGGTATAGGTGCCCCTAGTGTAGGTAGCCAGGTATAGGTGCCCCCAGTGTAGGTAGCCAGGTATAGGTGCCCCCAGTATAGGTAGCCAGGTATAGGTGCCCCCAGTATAGGTAGCCAGGTATAGGTGCCCCCAGTATAGGTAGCCAGGTATAGGTGCCCCCAGTATAGGTAGCCAGGTATAGGTGCCCCCAGTGTAGGTAGCCAGGTATAGGTGCCCCCAGTATAGGTAGCCAGGTATAGGTGCCCCCAGTATATGTAGCCAGGTATAGGTGCCCCCAGTATATGTAGCCAGGTATAGGTGCCCCCAGTATAGGTAGCCAGGTATAGGTGCCCCCAGTATAGGTAGCCAGGTATAGGTGCCCATGTATATGTAGCCAGGTATAGGTGCCCCCAGTGTAGGTAGCCAGGTAAAGGTGCCACCAGTATAGATAGCCAGGTATAGGTTCCCCCAGTGTAGGTAGCTAGGTATAGGTGCCCCTAGTATAGGTAGCCAGGTAAAGGTGCCACCAGAATAGGTAGCCAGGTATAGGTGCCCCCAGTGTAGGTAGCTAGCTATAGGTGCACCCCAGTATAGGTAACCAGCTATAGATGCCCCCAGTATAGGTAGCCAGCTATAGGTGCACCCCAGTATAGGTAACCAGCTATAGATGCCCCCAGTATAGGTAGCCAGGTATAGGTGCCCCCAGTGTAGGTAGCCAGGTATAGGTGCCCCCAGTATAGGTAGCCAGGTATAGGTGCCCCCCAGCGTAGGTAGCCTGTCCCCCAGTATCTTTAACCAGCCTGTTCCCCAATATGGATACCCCTCTCCCCACTCCACCAGCCACCACTCGTTCAACTGCCTCAGGTGGTCACCTTCTCCTCAGAGTCCAGATCCCCCTCACTACACTGCCTGACGACATACTTCAGACCTCAAATCAGGACTGCCGGGCGGTGCAGTGGGATTTGGACTCTGAAGGAGGGGGCTGCCCAAGGCAGAGCAGGTGAATGGGTGGTGGCAGGGAGGGCAGGTGACATGGTGGCGCTTCCTGTCCTTGCCCGGTGCCGCCCCTTGGAAGATGCTGCCTGAACCTCATGGTTCAGGCTGTGTCATACAAGGTTTGCCTGAGTCCTCTAGAGCACCAGTCAGGACGCCAATACAAAAATTCACAAGGACCAGCACACTCCAACAATACTTCTTAAAACACGATTTCACTTTATTAAAAAATTCCTTCAGAATTTCTTTCAACATTTTACTGTGACACATCCAAGGAATAGCTGTTTTTTATTCAACACACTATGCATGTGCCAATAGCAGCCATGCCTTTATCTCTAATAGGTAGTGAGGGTTGTTTCGGCACGCCTCAAGTAGTCATCAGTAGGAAGTTCAAAGATGATGTTAGCACACACAGTAACCACAGTCGGAAGATCAATGCAAATCTGAGGGATTTTCTATGCGGGGGACCGTTGTCTATGGGGGGTTGGGCTTGGAAGGTATTATTTCTGAAGATAATCTCACTAACATTATAAATGCATACGTTTGGGTGTTTGTTACTCGATCACGCAACAACGGCAGAACAGATTTGAATGAAATTTGGCACACACAGTACATTACCTGGAATAACATATAGGATAATTTTTATCCCCAAAACCAAAACGTGGGTGGAGACAAATACGAATTTCACTGGGAAAATGTATACTGCAGCCATTCTAACACTGTTAAAGGTAGGGTTCTCAAACATTGCACAGTTGGTCACTGGATGACTGCGATTAATATTCAGAAAAGTGTGTGAAGCCTACTGTAAAGATCAGTGGTAGCTCTATCAGCACAATAGTCAGTACTTTATTAGATGTGTAGCACAGGTGATTGGTGCACACTTTGTAAAGACAATAAACAATGACACTAGAGAAGTGCTACCCTCCAGTGGTGAGGGCCCACCGGTGGGATCTAGGTTGGACTTGGACAGGCAGAGGTCGGCAGCAGATCAGAATGGCAGTAGTACAGAATCGTGAGGCAAGAATCAGAGTCAATATACAGGCAGAGGTCGGCAGCAGATCAGATTGGCAAAGGTACAGAATTGAGAGGCAGGATTAGAGTCTATATACAGGCAGAGGTCGGCAGCAGATCAGATTGGCAAAGGTACAGAATCAAGAGGAAGAAGAGTAGTAAGAGGGAAGGCAAAGGTCAAAAATACAATCACAATAATATGTTTTCTCCTAAGCTAAGTGCGAATCCCCGGGGTCCTGCCGGTTCAAGCACACACGGATCTGACTAAAGTCTGAGCGCTAACACTGTGAAGTATTCGCAACAACAGACAGTGAGCTACTGACATCCCCAGGTTTAAATACAGACAGGCAATTCCAAGGCTCCCGCCCAGAACACTTCCACCAATCAGTGAGGAGATGCAGCAGCCAGATGTCAGCTGACCGGCAGGTCAGCTGACTCATCTCCTGAGCCCATAAAGATTCTGCCGCTCCCTGCGCGAGCGTGCCAACCTCTGCTCATGCGCTGCCGAGAGACCAGCGCGAGATGAGTGCGATGATGCGGCGGCGGCTGATGTGACGTCAGACCCGGAAGCGGCGCTCGCGTTACAGTCCGCAGCGGAGGTAAGACCGTTTTCCCCGACACCTACAAAGGCCAATCAAAATTCACTTATTGATTTTCAAGGGGTATATTTCATTGCTGCCATTCTTGCACTGTTAATGGCACAAGCCTCAAACCTGGTACAGTTGGTCATTGGGTAACTGGGGTTCAAATCCAGAAAAGGGGGTGGATCCACACACAGCCAATCAGATTTTATTTCATTTCAATGCAAATTATTGATGCCAAAGACCTCTAAGGTCACAAACTAGGTAATTGACTAATTGAGTAATTGTGTGTTAGGGTTAGAAAAAGTGGACAGAGCCAACACCAGCCAAATACATATTTGGGCAACGCCGGGCCATCAGCTAGTGTGAAACATATTTTTTTTATATTTATACTAAGGCTGTTTCCACATGGATATTACATTTTGCATGCTTTTCACTGTATGCAATTTTTTGTCTAGTTGAAAATCCTTACATGGGAAGTGGATACGGTGTCTGAAAAAAATGCAGCATGCTGTCAATTTTTGTCCCGCACCAAAACACATGTAGAAAATCGCATTTTATCAAAAACAACCCATACACTTGCATAAGTGGAAAAGAGCCCTAAGGCTAAAATGATTATGAGTCTTGATCCTCCTACTGGACTCTACATGGGTAAAAACAGTGTTGTATTAAGAAGTCGCTCTCTGGTAAGATGGGCCAACAGTAACAATAGTGTTTTGTCAGGCAGAACCCAAAAGGAAGTGCTTGAAAGAGGCACCTTGTTTTTCCAGGGTAAGAAAAGTCATCTGATGTTGCCTGAACTAATAAATGTGACGTTTGAGGGCAGCGTTGGCGCTACCTGGAGAGTCGGCGCACGCGGGAACGCTTCCTATCAGGAAGGAATGCCCACCGTGGGTTGGGAGGATGAGATGAAGATTGATTTCTGTTTTTTTTTTTTTTGCTTTTTTTTTTTAACATCCATTAGCACCTATTCTTGTTCAGTGACTGTAACAGCATTTAAGTGTTTTGCTGTCACAGCCATGGGCAAATTCATTTAAAACAGATCTAGATTCACTGGTGCAGCAGCCCTAGGAATATCACTGTATCCTGGTAACAGTAAAAAAGGGCGCAGGAGGCTAGTGGACAAATCGGGCGCCGCCATTCACTCCCATAATAAATATCGTTTAATGGTCGCCCGATAGGAAAAAAGGGCGCCGGAGAAAAATAACGTTTTAAAAGCGGCGCCCGGAGACTTAATGTTTTATTACTGCTTCTCATGATTACACATTATTTAATGATTTATACATTTTTTAATATTATTTTTAAACGAAAAACAGTACAATATTTTTTTTCAAACATTTTTAAATGAAAAACAGTACAATTTTTTTTTTTTTACATTATTTTTAAACGAAAAAACCGCACAATATGTTTTTGAAACGTTATTAATGCTTATCACAGGGGGGTCTTAGGTTTAGGCACCAACAGGGGGGTCTTAGGTTTAGGCACCAACAGGGGGGTCTTAGGTTTAGGCACCAACAGGGGGGTCTTAGGTTTAGGCACCAACAGGGGGGTCTTAGGTTTAGGCACCAACAGGGAGGTCTTAGGTTTAGGCACCAACAGGGGGGTCTTAGGTTTAGGCACCAACAGGGGGGTCTTAGGTTTAGGCACTAACAGGGGGGTCTAGGGGTTAGGGGTAGGTACAGGGAGGGTTACTTAGGCACCAACAGGGGGGGTCTTAGGTTTAGGCATCAACAGGGGGGTCTAGGGGTTAGGGGTAGGTACAGGGAGGGTTACTTAGTAATTTTTTTAATAAACGTTATTATACGTTTCACTATTTAAACGAAAGATTAACGTTTTTACAATTGCCGATTTAATGCACATTATTTAATGATTTATAACTTTATAAAACATTAATTTTAAACGAAATACAGTACAATACATTTTTAAACGTTATCCATGCTTATCGTTTAAAACCCCGCGCCCTTTTTTCCCAGCGCCCCTTTTTAACGTACGCCTGTATCCTATACAATAACATGCAAGTGTCCCTGCATCATCAACTGAATGGTTGTGTGTCCCTGGCATTTTTGTACTGAGCATGTGCGCCGCCAGGGCATTTAGAACACAGGGCCGGACCTGACAGTTTGCTGTGTGTGGTTCACAAAGGTTCTCATTGCATTGTGGGAAATAACAGCTTTTTCCAACTGCCAAGCAAACAGCTCCCTGTGTGCCTATACTTCAGACAGTGGTGGGGAACGAGCAAGCGGGACGCATATGTGAGCGCATTGCGGGGGTAGCGTCTGTGACCTAGCGCTCGTTTTTTAACGGGCGGGCCTTTTTACTGGTAGACTATAAATTTTGTGTAAGAGATAATGGCCCATATGCAATTTACCTTTTCTCCTGAGTTTTCTCCTAGGAGATAATTTTTTATCTTTGATTTAGAATAACTTTTCAGCATTTTGCAATGGAAAAAGTACCAAAAAATAGGTGAAAGTACTGTCAAAATTATTTTGAGTGTTTTTTTTTTTACTTGCTGATGGTTTAAAATGCATTTTATTTTAACGTTTAAAAACATCACCTAGGAGAAAAGTCAGGAGAAAAAGGGAATTGCATATGGGCCATTTTGTGTCTTTCCGACTCAAAAGGACAAACCAAGTATTAGGTGGATAATATTTATTTATGCACATGGGACAATGCGTATTAAGACAAGACAAGACAAGACAAATAACATTTATATTGCGCTTTTCTCCTTGCGGACTCAGAGCGCCAGAGCAGAGCAGCAGCCACTAGGGCGCGCTCTATTGGCAGTAGCAGTGTAAGGGAGACTTGCCAAAGGTCTCCTACTGAATTAGTGCTGGCTTACTGAACAGGCAGATTAAGGGTTGTAGCCCGCTTCCTAAGGTCAATAAAAAGTACCTTGGGAGTTCTGATCAGAGGCGTTCATGCACATGTCCTATTGCTCCCAAGGCACTTTTTATTGACCTGAGGAAGCGGGCTACAACCCATGAAACGCATTTTCCTATGTGCATAAATAAATATTTTTCTACTAAAAACTTGGTTTGTCCTTTTGAGATTGAAAGACACAATGGGGCTCGAGTTACTAACCAGTGATAACTAAGTTATCACGTCTTAAGGCTTTGTACGTGCAAACTAGGGTACTAACTAGTTTGCACTGCAAAGCTGTTGCTGTTCGCGTGCTATTTTAGCACCTGTACGGCACTACGCGTGCAAAATCAGCTGCTTTGTGTGCAAAGTATGCTTATCATGCTACTTAGCATGTGCAGCTGCTGATTTTGCCCTTGAAGTGAAAAGCAGAAACTTTATGCGCAAACTCTTACGCGCATATTAGCGCGTGGAGAGCCAGTTTGCACGTGCTAAGAGGCTTTTTACTGGCGTGCTAACACTTAGCACACTTTTGTGAATCAAGCCCAATAGCTCTTACCAAAATGTTTAGTCTATACCAGGCATGGGCAAACTTGGCCCTCCAGCTGTTAAGGAACTACAAGTCCCACAATGCATTTGCCTTTATGAGTCATGACTGTGGCTGTCAGACTCCTGCAATGCATTGTGGGACTTGTAGCTCCTCAACAGCTGGAGGGCCAAGTTTCCCATGCCTGGTCTATACAGTGATATTCCTAGGGCTACCAAGGACAAGAAGATTGACCAGCAGCATCTACAGCAGCAGTCCTGGGACACAGAGCGGGGAGAGTAAATTTACCGCAGGCTCTGACAGTGGTTGAAAGTTTTTGCAACCCACCTTTGTGAGTATATATACATCTATTCTGAGTGTATCCACCTATTACAGTGATATCGCACCATTGTGCTCCTGATCACTTCCATTCTTTCAGAAACTTGGAGGTTACGCTAATCAAAAAGAGTCACAACCCAGTTAATCTAAAACAGGTATTTTAAAGAACATAACCATTATTGTTATTACTTTAGTATTTATATAGCGCCTACATCTTCTGCAGTGCTGTACAGAGTATACAGGGAGTGCAGAATTATAAGGCAAATGAGTATTTTGACCACATCATCCTCTTTATACATGTTGTCTTACTCCAAGCTGTATAGGCTCGAACACCTACTACCAATTAAGCATATTAGGTGATGTGCATCTCTGTAATGAGAAGGGGTGTGGTCTAATGACATCAACACCCTATATCAGGTGTGCATAATTATTACGCAACTTCCTTTCCTTTGGCAAAATGGGTCAAAAGAAGGACTTGACAGGCTCAGAAAAGTCAAAAATAGTGAGATATCGTGCAAAGGGATGTAGCACTCTTAAAATTGCAAAGCTTCTGAAGCGTGATCATCGAACAATCAAGCATTTCATTCAAAAGAGTCAACAGGGTCGCAAGAAGCGTGTGGAAAAACCAAGGCACAAAATAACTGCCCATGAACTGAGAAAAGTCAAGCGTGCAGTTGCCAAGATGCCACTTGCCACCAGTTTGGCCATATTTCAGAGCTGCAACATCACTGGAGTGCCCAAAAGCACAAGGTGTGCAATACTCAGAGACATGGCCAAGGTAAGAAAGGCTGAAAGACGACCACCACTGAACAAGACACACAAGCTGAAATGTCAAGACTGGGCCAAGAAATATCTCAAGACTGATTTTTCTAAGGTTTTATGGACTGATGAAATGAGAGTGAGTCTTGATGGGCCCGTGGCTGGATTGGTAAAGGGCAGAGAGCTCCAGTCCAACTCAGACGCCAGCAAGGTGGAGGTGGAGTACTGGTTTGGGCTGGTATCATAAAAGATGAGCTTTTGGGGCCTTTTCGGGTTGAGGATGGAGTCAAGCTCAACTCCCAGTCCTACTGCCAGTTTCTGGAAGACACCTTCTTCAAGCAGTGGTACAGGAAGAAGTCTGCATCCTTCAAGAAAAACATGATTTTCATGCAGGACAATGTTCCATCACACGCATCCAAGTACTCCACAGCGTGGCTAGCAAGAAAGGGTATAAAAGAAGAAAAACTAATGACATGGCCTCCTTGTTCCCCTGATCTGAACCCCATTGAGAACCTGTGGTCCATCATAAAATGCGAGATTTACAAGGGGGGAAAACAGTACACCTCTCTGAACAGTGTCTGGGAGGCTGTGGTTGCTGCTGCACGCAATGTTGATGGTGAACAGATCAAAACACTGACAGAATCCATGGATGGCAGGCTTTTGAGTGTCCTTGCAAAGAAAGGTGGCTATATTGGTCACTGATTTGTTTTTGTTTTGTTTTTGAATGTCAGAAATGTATATTTGTGAATGTTGAGATGTTATATTGGTTTCACTGGTAAAAATAAATCATTGAAATGGGTATATATTTGTTTTTTGTTAAGTTGCCTAATAATTATGCACAGTAATAGTCACCTGCACACACAAATATCCCCCTAAAATAGCTAAAACTAAAAACAAACTAAAAACTACTTTCAAAAATATTCAGCTTTGATATTAATGAGTTTTTTTGGGTTCATTGAGAACATGGTTGTTGTTCAATAATAAAATTATTCCTCAAAAATACCACTTGCCTAATAATTTTGCACTCCCTGTATATACTGTAGTCATCACTGTCCCTCGGAGGTGCTCAATCTAATCCCTACCATAGTCATATGTCTATTGTATTCTAGGGCCAATTTTTTTTTTGTTTTTTTTACGGGGAAGTCAATTAACTTATCTGTATGGTTTTGGGATGTGGGAGGAAACCAGAGTGCCTGGAGGAAACCCACACAGTCATGGGAAAAACATACAAACTCCTTGAAGATGTTGACCTGGCTGGGATTCAAACCGGGAACCCAGTGCAGCAAGGCGAGAGCGCTAACCACTACATCACCATGCTGCCCCTAACTAACTACCAAATAAGTGCCGTTGGGCACGTGCCTGTCCACAGCTATGCCTTAATGTGAACATATGTAAGTAATGAGACTGTTCGCTACCAAAATGAGACTGATTGAACACTAAGGATGGGGACACATTATTATTATATTTATATTTGCAATTTCTGAACAATGCAAGTTGTATGCAGCTTAAGGCTGGTTTCGCAGTGGGACGTTACAGGCGCACGTTAGTGCAGCCTGTAACCCAGCCCAACTCACAGCAATGAAAAATCAATGGGCTGTTCACAGTGCCCACGTTGCGTTACATTGTAACGCTGCGCCATTAGACAACGTACTGCATGCAGTACTTTACACGCTCAGTAACGTTGGGGAGGAGCGGAGAGCGGCCAGGCACATGGCTAATTAATATTCACTGCACTCAGTGACGTGCAGTGTTTACTTCCTTGAGTGGCCGCTCTGTGCGGCGATTGACGGGCGGGACCACGTGATGCCGTATGCGTCCAAGAGTACGCATCACGGCATCACGGACGCCAGAGTGAGCTGCACAACGCGGCTCACTCTGACGTCCACATCAGAGAGCACCAGGCGTTGCGTTAGGGGCACGTTATGCGACCTTAACGTCCCCTAAAACGCAACGTCCTGGTGTGAAACCAGCCTAAATTAATATTGCAAGTTGTATGCAATATTAATGTTTTTTTGCTTGACTATACTGATTGTATGTTCATTTCACACTAAAGGTGCCTATTAATGGTACAATTTTTTCAACAAATGCGATCTTTCGATGGGATTTTTAGGATCGAGTTGTATAGAAAATTCGCCATTTATGAAGGCAACCGATTAGGAACGATTCTTTGGTCGATTGCTAAATTGGATAAAATCCATCCGCAAGTTGGATTTTATGCCCGAATTTGAAGAAATAATCGTTCAGTAAATGTGAACAATCGACAATTACCTTCCAAATAGTTCTGATCATTCAAATCACATTTAACCTCCTTGCCGGTTATCCCGAGCTCAGTTCGGGGTAACCTGCGCAGGAGGATTTCTCAGGCCCCGCTGGCCCGATTTTCACAATTTTTTTTTTGTTACATGCAGCTAGCACTTTGCTAGCTGCTTGTAACATCCGATCACCGCCGCTCGCCGCCGATCCGCCGCCATGCGACGCGCCGCCCCCCTCCAGACTCCTTGCGCAGCCTGGCCAATCAGGGCCAGGCAGCGTTGAGGGGTGGATCGGGATTCCCTCTGACGTCCCAACGTCCATGACATCGGTGACGTCATCCCGCCCCGTCGCCATGGCGACCGGGGAAGCCCGTTCTGAACGGGATTTCCTGCTTACTCTGATCGCCGAAGGCGATCGGAGTGGCTGGGGAGCTGCCGCTGCTGAGCGGCTATCATGTAGCGAGCCCTGGGCTCGCTACATGATTAAAAAAAAAAACAATAAAAAATAAGTGCTGTGCTGCCCCCTTGCCGGCGGGAATTAGACCGGCAAGGGGGTTAATATTAAATAGTACTGTAATGTGCACCTTTAGAATGAGGACACTATTATCAGATTTATATTTACATAATCTATGAATAATGCAAGTTGTATGCACCAGGGAGTGACAGAAATGGGGCAGGGGTGGCACCAAACCACCATGGAGTAACAGGGTGGGGGAGGGAGCACTACACCCTTCCCACCCCATAGGATCAGGTAAGCCATTTGCGATGCAGTATTTTGCAACCCCCAATATGAATTAGCCAGAGGTGGCCCCCAGTATTAGGTAGCCAGATGTAGTTTCCTCCCAGTATAGGTAGCCAGGTATAGGTGCCTCCAGTATAGGATGCTAGGTATAGGTGCCCCCTGTATAGGTAGCCAGGTATAGGTGCCCCCAGTATTGGCAACCAAGTATAGGTGCCTTCAGTATAGGCAGCCAGGTCTAGTTGCCCGCAGTTTAGGTAGGTAGGGGAGGGTTAATGTTAGCAGCATAAAATACTTACCGAGCCTCCGGGTGGTGTGGTGTCTTCTAGCTTTCCTGTAGCTCTTAGCGGCCTTCCGGCATCCTCTGTGTGCAGCTTTCGGCATCCTCTGTGTGCAGCTTCCCGCATCCTCTGTGTGCAGCTTCCCACATCCTCTGTGTGCAGCTTCCCGCATCCTTTGTGTACAGCTTCCCACATCCTCTGTGTACAGCTTCCCACATCCTCTGTGTACAGGTTCTGGCAACCTTTGTGTGCAGCTTCCCGCATTCTCTGTGTACGGCTTCCAGCATCCTCTGGGTACACCTTCCCACATCCTCTGTGTACACCTTCCCACACCCCCTGTGTACAGCTTCCGGTATCCTCTGTGTACAGCTTCCCACATCCTCTGTGTACAGCTTCCTGTATCCTCTGTGTACAGCTTCCGGCATCCTCCGTGTACAGCTTCCGGCATCCTCTGTGTGCAGCTTCCGGCATCCTCTGTGTGCAGCTTCCGGCATGTCACCTGACCCACATTGGGCCCTGCATGGACGGCCGGAAAGCTATTAGGAGCTACAGAAAGGTTAGAAGACTCTGCCCAGAGGCTCGGTAAGTATTTTACCCACCAAACCACTGTCCCCGTTATCCCCTGCCAGTTAGATGAGACTTTGGATTGCCTGAGTTCTGGATAATGGGGACTTTGCCGTACTTGTTATCTCTCTGGACCATGAGGATTTTGAACGGAAGCACATTGATTTTTGATTGGTAACTGCTGCCCTTTCACTTATTGTTTTTTTTAAAGTGAACCCGAGGTGTAAACTGAAGTTGAGATAAACAATTGTATTTATCCTCCTACTCCTAAAAATGACTTTAAGTATCCCAGGGCTTTCTTTTTATTTAAACATTCACAAAGTAGGTTGAATATTTTACTAATAATCTAACTAAACTAATCAGTGGCAGCCTGTTAAGTGTCCCAGAGTTAGAAAAGGGTCAATAGTTCATGTATTTTATCTCTCTGTGCCCTCAGAAGTCGAATTCTGCCAGGGAGACTTTTATGGCTGTAACTTGCTTATCAGTGATGTTTACTATATTCCTGACAAGGTACTGACAAGACAGATGCTGTCACTTCAATGCCTAGAAATTAACTCTTTTAGGCAGCAAAATAAAACAAGTAAAACAACCTGGTTATGAATGTTTTGCACTGTGTATACTCTGTGTATCTCATCATGTCACATGTCGCCTCGGGTACACTTTAAACGTATGCCTCTGGCTGAGTCTTCAGGACCACGGGCCAGGGACCGTCTCGGTGACCCCTTTTCCTGTACCCCTGTATTTACTGGTTTTCAGTGGTTCTATAATCCTGCACAGAAGCGCTTACCTCTGTGCTACATCGCATTAAATCATCTCAAAATGTTTAAAAGATTTCTCTTCCATCTCCCTTCACTCTACATTCAGCGCCTCAGGCCCATTCTCTCATTCCACATTCATGGCTGCCACCGAGCAGAAGATATCTGTGCAGGAATGTCCCTGCGAGAGCAATTCCTCTGCTTGTTAAACAGCCGCTATTTGTCAATTATCGCCAATGTTTATCACAGCATGTGCTCTGCTGTGGCCAAACGCACAGGAAGTGACCGAGCCAGACGGCTTTTGCCACAGTCCAATACAGGAAATGTCTGTGCTTTCCTGTGTGGAAGGAGAACACAGATTTTAAGCGCACCTGAAAAATTCATAATAAAAATAAAGAGAGAGAGATTAATTCCTTCAAGTTTTCTCTGGATTGAGCAATGCATAAGGATGCCATCCTACTGTGCTTGTGTTTTTATTAAATGTATTTATATTTTCAAGGCAAAGATTAACCAGAGCTATATCTCTGCGGTGAGAGACATCAGCTCTTCTGCAGGGGTGCAGCTTAGGTTTTTGTGGCCCCAAGCAACTCTTCTGCAGTGCCCCCAACCTACCCCCCCACCCCCCCCCCCCCTCCTCCTCACACACACACACAAAAGGAAAGGAAAAATGGGCATGGTCCCAAATCAGGGTGGGGAAATGGGCGTGACCATGACATGATGTGGGTGGAGCCAACTGCATGATGCTATTACGTCAATATGGGCAGCATGGTGGCATAGTGGTTAGCGCTCTCGCCTTGCAGCGCTGGGTCCCCGGTTCGAATCCCAGCCAGGTCAACATCTGCAAGGAGTTTGTATGTTCTCCCCGTGTCTGTGTGGGTTTTCCTCCGGGCACTCCGGTTTCCTCCCACATCCCAAAAACATACAGATACGGTAAGTTAATTGGCTTCCCCTAAATTAGCCCTAGACTACAATAAATACACCACACGATACATACATAGACATATGACTATGGTAGGGATTAGATTGTGAGCCCCTCTATGGGACAGTTAGTGACAAGACTATATTCTCTGTACAGCGCTGCGTAAGATGTTGGCGCTATATATATATTAAATAATAATAATAATAATAATATGGACCAAAAATCTCTGAAGAGTGCCATGGGAGATTTAGGCATTCCTGATGGCAAAAAAGGTCATAATAATCAGTACTAGCAAGATGTACCTAATAAAGTGACTAGCGAAATACAGGTAGCTCCTGGTTAACTAATGAGAAAGGGTCTGTAAGTCCATAATGAACCAGAATCCGTTCTCTTCAGTCCCCCTCTGTGTCACCTCAGTTCCCAGGTAGCAGAGGAGCAGCAGGACAGTGAGGCCCAAAGCAGGGACGTGCCTCACTTGTACACTGGCAGTGCCCCTGCTCTTCTGATAACTAATGAGAGATCATAAAACTTCTGTATGTCTGTACAAATACTTCTCATAGCAAGATAGTGTCAAAAAGTTCAACAGGTCATCAGTAGGGATGGTCGGAATGCCAATTTCCGATTCCGCGGTAAATCCGCATTCCGTCATGTACAGATTACCGATTCCGCTACCAATTTCCGCATTCCAAGGAAATCGCGGAAATTCCGCCCGACTTCAATATCGATTTTCTCAAAAACTATAAGGTCTTTTTGAAAACTTTTTTTTGCATCTTGTTCAGAAGATTCTGTTTAATAAACCCTGAAAAATTGGTGTTTCTAGGACTTACGGAGGCTTTGCTATTAACTGCTAAAGTCAGTGTATTTTTACTGTAATGTAAAATGCAGAAAATAGGCAGATGCAGATTTTCTGCATTTTACATTACCGTAAAAATCCGCCGACTTTAGCGGTTAATAGTAAAGTCCCCTTAAGTCCTAGAAACACCAAATTTTCAGGGTTTATTAAACCGAATCTTGTGAACAAGATGCAAAAAAAAGTTTTCAAAAAGACCTTATAGTTTTTGAGAAAATCGATGTTAAAGTCTGGTGGAATTTCCGCAATTTCCGGCGGAAATTTCCGCGATTTCCGGCGGAAATCCGCCTACGGCACTTGTATTACCGATTTCCGCATTCCGATGCGGAAAAGCAATTTCCGATCGGAATTTCGGAAATTGCATTTCCGCGGAATCCGAATGAGCTAGTCATCAGGGCCGGATTTGTACTTTCCAGTGCCCTAGGCCTGCTGTCACCAACCGCCTCCACACCACCATCAAAAAACATTCTGTCCAACACTCTGACTAGGGATCACTGGTTTGAATGGGCTCATTTCATTTGTGTTGCTCTGCCCCCCAGTCAACAAATAATTCCTGTAATTTGCGCTCCTGCCCGAATGTGCACAGCAGCCGATAGTGTTCTGGGCATGCATACTTGAGAAATGACGCTGATATATGACCGGTACTTGTCAAGAATGCATAACACTGTACCGGCCATGGGCAGAAGCGAGAAATTACAGGGAGCGCGAGTGGCCAGAGCATGCGCTGCTTCTTTGTCCTCTGTGCGACTGGCTGCAGTCGGAGCCACAAACAGGTGGCAGGGCAGTGCAATGGAGAGAAGCCCATCCAAAACAGAGAACAGGTAAGTAGCAAACATCCTATTAAGACCCACTTTGGATGTTCTGTAATTAGAGTGGACCTAAACTCAGAACTTCCTCTCTGCTCTAAAAGATATGCAACAACATAACCTTTAAAGAAAAACATATCTTTGTTACAACTGATACAAATCCTGCAATTAATCTGCAGTGTGTCTACTTCCTGCTTTCATGGAAGCAGACATATTGTTAACATCCTGTGCTTTCAAATGAGCTTAGATGTTGTGGCAGTCAGGTGACACAGGGTAGAGATGAAATTAAAACTTGTGATTAGACACAGAGGAGGGGGAATTAGACAGGCTCTCTAAATACATACATGGTACATTTCTATGTTTTCCTTCTGTCCTGTGCAAGAGTTCAGCTCCACTTGAAAGCATCTGAATGACATTTATTTATATTTGCTGAAAAATCTATGCATCTCTTTTGAATGCTGAATGTACATATGGTGGTGTGCTCTAACATACGGACAGTATACAGGAACAAAGTCTGAAGAAGGCTTATTAGCAGAAAGCTTACTCTTTTTCTTTTAAACCAATAAATGGTATCATCCTGATCCTCAAAACTCTCTGCTTTCGCTGATGGTTAAGAGGGTACAATGCTCTACTGCTACAGGAAAGGAGAAGGATGCCAAACCAAACACACTAGCATAGACTTGCCAAAGGTCTCCTACTGAATAGGTGCTGGCTTACTGAACAGGCAGAGCCAAGATCCAAACCCTGGTCTCCTGTGTCAGAGGCAGAGCCCTTAACCATTACACCATCCAGCTACACCTCTGGCCATGCACAGTAAGTACTCATCTATTGCTGGTGCCTACGCAGTTTGTGCTGTGGACATCAGCGACCGAGATCCTGCCAGCCTCCTCCCAGCGGATCACAGACAGCTGTTTCGTGTTACATTAACGCTTCATCCGGTAAAAAAAAAAAAAAGGTTTTATTTGAGGGGTCAGCGGAAGAAGAAATTAGAAAGATGGAAAAGACCTGGAATGAGATCCATAGCTGGCACTGCCATTAAGGCACAGAAGGCAATTGCCTCAGGGCACGACCACCCTGTGCTGCCGGGCCCCGCAGGTGGTCTCCCCGGACTTCTCCCGAGTCCTTGGGGCAGAGATGGATTAAGGGGGCCCTAGCAAGGTAGTAGATTTGGGGCCCCTTGTGGTCCTTTTGGTAAGCGGAAGTGGAAAGAGATCAAAGAAGGGTGGCAGGAGGGCCCCTTAAAACCCACTAGGCCCCCCTAAGCACCTGCCTAGGTTGCCTGGTGGATGATCCTGCTCTGCGCTGGGGCCCGTGCACTGGGAGTAAAAGGGACAGATGAAGATTTGTTGTTTTCACTGTAGAAGATTTACCTGCATGTATCAAAAAAGGGCGCCTGGAAAAAAGGGCGCGGGGTATAGGCGAAATTTTAAGTTTTAATGCAAAACCATATTTTTCGTTTAAGTGCTAAGTTTCATTTAGTGCTAAATAGGTTAAATAAACTGAAATGAAATGGCAAAATACAGTCTAAAACAACAAACGAATTATGAAATGTCAATTGTCAAATAGCGTCTATAACAAAAACGATATTTACACTTGTATTAAGCATAGCAATGCAATGGTAGATTTTACAGATATTTTACTGCAATTATACCTAACTGTAGGCTCACACAGATCTCTCCCTATCCCTAACCCCTAGACCCCTCTCTTTGTTTAAATATACATAATTTAATAAATTGTACATATTACATATATTGTGCTGTAACTATACCTAACCTTACTCTCACACAGAGCCCTCCCTGTAACTATCCCTAACCCCTAGACCCCCCGTGGTGATGCCTAACCCTAACCACCCCCCTGGTGGTGTACTATATTGTACTGTAACTATACCTAACACTACTCTCACACAGAACCCTCCCTGTACCTATCCCTAACCCCTAGACCCCCCCTGGTGGTGCCTAACCCTAACCACCCCCCTGGTGGTGCCTAAACCTAAGACCCCCCCTGGTGTTGCCTAACCCTAAGACCCCCCTGGTGGTGCCTAACCCTAAGACCCCCCTGGTGGTGGCTAACCCTGAGACCCCCCTGGTGGTGCCTAACCCTAAGACCCCCCTAGTGGTGCCTAAACCTAACCACCCTCTGGTGGTGCCTAACCCTAAGACCCCTCTGGTGGTGCCTAAACCTAACCACCCTCTGGTGGTGCCTAAACCTAACCACCCTCTGGTGGTGCCTAAACCTAAGCACCCCCCTAGTGGTGCCTAACCCTGAATCTCCCCTGGTGATGCCTAACTCTAACCATATACACCTGGTGGTGTATATTGCACTGTAACTATACCTAACCCTCCCTGTACCTAACCCCTAGACCCCCCTGGTGGTGCCTAACCCTAACCACCCCCTGGTGGTGCCTAACCCTAACCACCCCCTGGTTGCGTATATTATACTGTAACTATACCTAACCCTCCCTGTACCTATCCCTAACCCCTAGACCCCCCTGGTAATGCCTAAACCTAACCATACCCACCGCACAAACACCCTAAACACATCTAAACAATAATATATTTAATCCTTAAAATACTTCATTACAAATAACATAAATAAAATAATTTATATATTTGTAATAGAATAAATAGCCTTAAAATCACGTATACATTAATATTATAAATAGAGAAAAGTATATATAAATATATACATTACAATAGATAGCCTTAATGTACGCATTAGAAATCTTAAAATAACAGTAATATTAAAAGCGATATTTTAGTAACTATAATCAACGCATTATAAGTGTAAAAACAAAGTTAATACCAAAAGCGATGTATTTCTAATACAATAAGGTTGAAAACGGTATTTAAGCATTATACATATGAAAACGAATTTTTAAATGATCAAAGAAGTATAAACGAAAATTTAGTTGTAAAAAATAAGTAAAAACTGCTATAAGCGAAATTTAAAAACGCAAAAAATAAGTATAACACCAAGTCAAAACTAACTTTATTTGTTATAAACCTTATTCTGTAAACAAAAACTTTTGTTACCATGATCCCTGCAACCGCTATTTCTCGGGCGCCCTTTTTTCCTGTAGGGCGCTCAATAGCCGATATTTTGCATTGCAGTCTATGGCGGCGGCCTTTTTGTCCACTATCCCTGTGCGCCCTTTTTTACTAGCACCGATTTACCTACTTCCTGCTAGGACTTCCTGTGAAGTAAAGTTCTCCGAACGTGGACATAGGCTACATTAAAACCATAAACGGTGTCCCAAGCCCTTTCAATACAATCCAGAACTAATAAAACCTTGTGTCGGAGTCGCTCTTTATCTTACATCTCCTATACGCTGCCCATGCTAAGAAAGAATTCTGCTACAGACATAATCTATTTATTTCTGCTTGAAGCTATTTTACAAAAAAAAAAAAAAAAAAAAAACACATACTGCGAGATTATTTATACTCCGAGCCGCACGGTGCATTATTTTATAATGATAGATCTGGGCTGTGTGTGTAACCTGTCAGAAATCATTTTACACCGCTTCAAAGTGAAGCCGGAACCTCGCGTCACGTCAGGGGAAACGAGCCCACGGCGGGAGGAGGAACGTGGCCACGCTGCATTACAGGCAGTTTCACTTCTCGTTTTTTTATCCACTCGTACTGCGCCGCTGGAGTCATCTGTAATTTGTGAACAAAAATCTTGCCAGAGTTTTCAGAAGCTGAAAAGACTTTTGTATAAAAATCTGGGGCCAGGCCTGATAAGAGGGTCAGGATGGGAGCTGGGCCGGAATTTTTGGAAAGGTCACAAAGGCCCTGGCCTTGGGCGGCTGCAGCCCAATGAACAGGCACCTGAACATGAAAGAAGGGATGATACATTTGAAAGAGGAGGCTGAAAATGGGGAAGAACTCATTAAAAAGAGAAACTGATGCCCAAGGGAGCTGTTCATGAAAGAGCTGGGCTACAGCACATGGATGATACACATGGAAGAGGGGGCTGCACATGGAATGGGAGGGGCTGCTGTACATGTATGATACACATGGAAGAGGGGGCTGCACATGGAATGGGAGGGGCTGCTGTACATGTATGATACACATGGAAGAGGGGGCTGCACATGGAATGGGAGGGGCTGCAGTACATGGATATCACGCATGGAAGAGGGGCGTAATGGAAAAATCGGTTTCGCAAAAAAAATTGAAATTTTGCATAATTTCATCCTTACACGAATTGTCATAATTACTATTGTTTTCATGACAACATTTTCGGAATTACGAGTATTTTTCAGGATGAATATTTGGGTAAAACACGAAATTACAATTTTACAACACAAAACAGGTTCTCACTTTTCAGCACTACAAAACAAAATGGCCTTGATTAACTGAGTGGATGTCTGCTATTCCAGTAGCACACAGTGAAGTATATGGAGAAGTTTAGAGCAGTTATCGGGATATTGGGATATTGGCCACTGGCCAGCTGCTTTTTTTTTTTCACTTGCTAGAGATATCTGAAGGATAAACCTGGACTAGTTGCGGATGGCCACAAAGCTGGGACCTCATGTAATTTTGCAGTGGCTGGATAGTGTAATGGTTAAGGGCTCTGTCTCTGACACAGGAGACCAGGGTTTGAATCTCGGCTCTGCCTGTTCAGTAAGCCTGCACCTATTCAGCAGGAGACCTTAGGCAAGTCTCCCTAACACTGCTACTGCCTATAGAGCGCGTCCTAGTGGCTGCAGCTCTGGTGCTTTGAGTCCGTGAGGAGAAAAGCGCTATATAAGTGTTTGTCTTTTGCAGGCTGTGAGCTATGTGGTTCTAACATGGATGGTTCTCCACTGTCACCAGCTGAAGAAACATACTGGAGATAAGTTGACTGCAGGCCCCAACTTTGCCGCTGAAGAAGATAGAAGACTATATAAGAATCAAAAACTTTCCCAAAAAGGCTATTGATGGAAACATCCTGAACTCACTGTTGGCTTAGGTTTGCACAGTGGCATCTGAACAAACGACAGGACTTTTGGAGCAATATCCTTTGGAGATGTTGTAGTGTTGCAACAACTGTTGGTAATGCACAGTGATACTGTTGTAGGTAACACAAACATCTTATAGCAACTGTGAAGCATGGTGGTAAAGGGGTGGCGATTTAGGCTTCTTCTGCAACCACCCTGGACCTGGGTACCTTGTAGTCATTAAGTCGACCCTGAACGTGTTTGTACACCAAAGTATTCTAAAGACAAATGTGAGTCCATCTGTGGGACAACAAAAACTTGGCCTAATTGGGTCACACAACTGGCCAAACACTCCAGCAATCTTACAACAGAATGGCATGAACTGGTCGCATCAGGAAACCATTTTGCTCAATGAATATTGAAATTGACTAATTTTAGCCACTACTGGTGGTAATAGTAATGTATTTATTGAGATCACATCTAACATTGCAGCAATCAGAATTACATTTTTCTATTAAAAGACAACTTTTTTTCTTCAAATGGTGTCATTAGGGAACCTCTTCCTGCAAAGGTAATTAGAATTTCTTAGCAGAAGTCCAGAGAAGTGCCCCAACACCCCTGCTGTGCCACTGGCCATAAATCGTCACTCCACTGTGACCAGGTATCATAAAAACAGGGTCTCTTGAAGAATGCTGTTAGCTATATCCTCACTCCGACCCAGTGCACACCAAAAAACCTCTAGCAGATCCTCAAAACGCTAGAGGTTTTCGAAGCAGATTTCAGAGCGATTCTAGGCATGTTTTCTAAACATGCCTAGCACTTTTTTGGCGCGTTTTTGTGTAGTAGATTACAAATATTGTTACAGTAAAGCTGTTACTGAACAGCTACTGTAACAAAAACGCCTGGAAAACAGCTTTTATCTAGCGTTTCCACTTTCCTATACTTTAACATTGAGCCAGAAACGCCTCAGAAATCAAAAAAATGCTGCAGCCCCCGAGTTTGCGTTTGAGGGAAAAATGAGCCGCTCTGGTGTGCACCATCCCATTCACTTTCAATAGCCAAGCGGTTTTCCCCCTGCAAGTGTTTTAAAAAATGCTTCAGAACCGCTCTGGTGTGCACCAGCCCTTCCAGAGGAAGCTCTGGCTTCACAGACCCTTTATCTGATCTAGGTTCCCTCAGCTGAAAGATCAAAGGAGGCCATCTCCCAGCTGGCTAAGTTCAAAGAGCAGATGGCCCAACCGTAACCCTTAAATGTCTATAATAATCCATAAACTGCTATATTTGTCATATTTCCTGTGTTGCAAAGCTGCCAGGCTCTTCCAACTCGCAGAGTGTGTCGGACCTTACCTGGCACTGGTACTGAGAAGATTCCAGAACAATCCGAGTTATGGACTGTAATTGAGACAGGTCCAAAGAACCCATTGATACTACAGAGGTCGTGTTTGGAATCATTGCTCTGGATAAATCCTGACTGACCTAAAAATGTTCTTAAATCTGCCCTGACCTGTACGGTTCTGGGAGATAGAGCCCATATATAGTTTAGATATGGTTTTCTGTCTCCATGAGAAGGAGGATGGCTCATCTCAGGTTCCAAGGGATGTGTGGTCCCCGCCCTCACTCCTCCTTACTGTGTCAGGAGTATAACCAGAGCAGAGGACCCAAGATCTATGTCCTCCACCTTGAACATCATCCGGATTACATATTGCCAGCTTGAGGACATGCTGACATCCCTCCTGTTTGGACTTTAATGCTGAGTCCCCTGATCCGGAAACAAAGGAACTTAACTTGCTTTTCCACAAAAGGACATATTTCATAGGAACCTTAAGTATTTGTTTATTTCTTTCCCTTTTATTTTTTATACTGGGTTACTTGTCTCTTTAATTGTTGATTTTAATGATTTTCTGTATATATTAATTATTTATATTGCATTTAATAATAAACAACTCCAAAGTCATTTATTGATTTCTCAGCATACCTACTACTCAGCCACACAGAACTTAAAGCGGAATATAACCCTGCATTTCAACTTTGCTCTAAAACATTATTTACAGCATATTATATGCAAAAAGCATTTTTTTTTTACTAGACCAGCATTAGAATAGTTAAACACAGAGGTTTAAAGTTCCATGGAGAGATATGCAGAAGTTCAGATTGTTACATTCTATTTAGTTATATGTATCTATTGAGAAATGTTACACACTCTTTGGCTGTCCTCCAACTCCTCAGTCAGAGAAAGTGAGTCACATTCAACACTTAGATACATTTATGTAAACAAAATGTATCTATGTCAGCTTCGGATGCGTCTGCAGAAATCTCCAGGAACTTTAAAGCTCTGTGTAACCCTTCCAATGCTGGTCTAGTAAAAAAAAAATGCTGGTTGCATATAATATACTGTAAATAATGTTTTAGAGCAAAGTTGAAATGCAGGGTTATATTCCGCTTTAATCCTAGTTTTCTGAAGAGTCGCTACCACTGTTCATATAGCCAGATAAAATAGAGTGTGTTTTAACCGTTTTTATCCGCAGGTCTTAGAATCAGTCAGAGTGGGCTTCTCTTTCCCATTTAAAAAGAGATGGTGGCTGCCTAGTATTTTTGTGTTTTATAGTTTGCACGCCTCCTTCTGGTCTGTCTTCTGCCAAAATTCCAACTGTTTCAGCTCATCGATTGCATCCACAGGTTGAACGGTCTGTGGGCTGAAATACATTGGAAGGCACAGAGTGGTCCGGCCACTAGGGGGCCTGTGATAGTCTGTGATAGTTCAGCGCTGCATAATTTATTGGCGCCTTATAAATACAATAAATAAATAACTGGAGGCTTTCGGGTGCTCCTAAGAGGACAGAACAGCAAACATGCTGATCACCATGGAAGACCTTGCATGCGTCTGATGTGTGTACGTAGCTTAAGATGATATTCAATAATTGGTTGTGAGGCATTGAACATGACAAACATGCTGTGTATGCCTTTCTGTAACCTGGGGGTAGGAGCACACTAGGCAGAAACGCTAGCGTTAATGCGTTTAATGTTAGCCAATGAGCCGCATGAAAAACGGCATGTGTTTGTGTTTTTCAATACGCGGTCTTAAAAATGCTGGTCTTGTTGCATATTTTTCCAAAACGCACATAAGTCAATGGTGACGCAGAGGTTTTGCATTTTTTTATGCGTTTTCCAAAAATCCCCAAAAAACTAGTTTGATATATGTATTTCCGCTTCCTGTTGACTTCCTAGTGATTTGCATAACCCCCCCCCCCCAAAAAAAAACGCATACAAAATGCATATGCAATCTATATATGTGTACTGCGCGCATGCAAAACGCAACAACACATGAAAAATGCATGTGTGAAACAAAAACGCAGAATACAAATGCACAGAAAACGCACTTAAAAAACGCACAAATGCATATGCAGCAAAATGTGACCTTTCCCGCACTGCCTAGTAGTGTGTTCCTACCCTCAATGTTACTTCCAAAGAATATTGATACAATGAAATAATCATCTGTTTGCAGTTAGAAGTACTTACGAGTACTTTTGATACTCCGATGCCCCTTGAACGGACCGACCATGGAATGTTTAGGAATCAACACAACCGGATCCACTAGAGAAACAAGAAAATAGAAATATATTATGTGCCACAAATTAACTATCCATATATTATTTTTCACTTTAAAGGATACCCGAAGTGACGTGTGACATGATGAGATAGACATGTGTATGTACAGTGCCTAGCACACAAATAACTATGCTGTGTTCCTTTTCTTCTTTCTCTGCCTGAAAGAGTTAAATATCAGGTATGTAAGTGGCTGACTCAGTCCTGACTCAGACAGGAAGTGACTACAGTGTGACCCTCACTGATAAGAAATTCCAACTATAAAACACTTTCCTAGCACAAAATGGCTTCTGAGAGCAGGAAAGAGGTAAAAATGGTCAATTGTTCATAGATTTTAGCTCTGGCACACTTCAATGAATGCGTCATTGAGCAAAAACAAGAAAGCACTAAAAACTTAAAAAGTAGATTTAAACATAAAATAACACTGGAATATCTTAAAAACTATTTTTAGGAGAAGGAAGATAGATACAATTGTCTTATTTGTTTATTTTCGCTTCGGGTGTCCTTTAAGTGCTAGTATAGGATAAGGTGGATAGGGATAGTCAATGAGATGCAAATAATTTTGAATTGATGCAGGATAATGCCAATTTTTGTATGCAAATTTATGCAGCTTGAAAATGGACTAATCGAATTTTACCTCTGCACTCTGCAGGATCTGATTGGTTCATTTTCCAGCTGCATAGATTTGCATACACAATTTGCATAATGCTACATCACATTGAAATTATTTGCATCTCATTGACCATAGAGGTGACCCTGTCCTCACCACAGATCAGAACATTAAACCTCTCACTGATACATTAAAGGAGTTATCAGGGAGAGATGAATAAAACAAGTGCTACTTACCGGGGGCTTCCTCCAGCCTCAAGCACCCAGCATGTCCCTCACTGCAGCTTCGCTGTCAGCCATTCGCCGCTGCTGCCTCTCGGTCCCCGCCCCGGCGATGACGTCAGGCCGACCTCCAGGTGTCAATCACCGCCACGTGGGCCAGAGCAAACTGCGCAGTCCGGTAAGTAGCACTTATTTTGTTAATTTCTCCCTGATAACTCCTTTAAAGGGGCACTACAGCGAAAAACTGTAAAATGTAAAATATGTGCAAGCATTTACAAATAAGAAGTACATTTTTTCCAGAGTAAAATGAACCATAAATTACTTTTCTCTTATGTTGCTGTCACTTACAGTAGGTAGTAGAAATCTGACAGAAGTGACAGGTTTTGGACTAGTCCATCTCTTTATAGGGGATTCTCAGGGATATATTTATTTTAAAAGCACTTAGTGAATGGCAGTTGCTCCGTCCAACTGCCAAAAAACTGTGTAGGGAGCAGGGAAGCTGGCCAGCATCATTGTTTAAATCCTTTTTAGGGAATATCTTTATGAAGATTAACCATCTTAGCGGTATGGACGAGCTCAGCTCGTCCATCACCGCCGGAGGTCGCCGCTCAGGCCCTGCTGGGCCGATTTTGTTGAAATAAAAAGCAGCACACGCAGCCGGCACTTTGCCAGCCGCGTGTGCTGCCTGATCGCCGCCGCTCTGCGGCGATCCGCCGCTAGCAGCGACGAAAGAGGGTCCCCCCAGCCGCCTGAGCCCTGCGCAGCCGGAACAAAAAGTTCCGGCCAGCGCTAAGGGCTGGATCGGAGGCGGCTGACGTCAGGACGTCGGCTGACGTCCATGACGTCACTCCGCTCGTCGCCATGGCGACGAAGTAAGCAAAACACGGAAGGCCGCTCATTGCGGCCTTCCGTGTTACTTCTGGCCGCCGGATGCGATCAGAAGAACGCCTCCGGAGCGCCCTCTAGTGGGCTTTCATGCAGCCAACTTTCAGTTGGCTGCATGAAATAGTCTTTTTTTTATTTAAAAAAAACCCTCCCGCAGCCGCCCTGGCGATCTTAATAGAACGCCAGGTTGGTTAAAAGCCTTGCTGAGAATCCCCTATGAAGAGATGGACTATTCCAAAATCTGTCACTTCGGTCAGATTTCTACTACCTACTGTAAGTGACAGCAACATAGGAGAAAAGTAATTTATGTCTCGTTTTACACCGGAAAATATGTACTTCTTATTTGTATATGTTTGCACATATTTTACATTTTACAGTTATTCGCTGTGGTGCCCCTTTAAGGCCTTGTTCACATCATAAATCGCCAGCGCTATCGCAAGTGCTGAGCAATTTATCGAGAGTTTTTTTCAGCGCTTTTCCCTGCGCTTTTCCAGAGCGATTCATTTTTTTTACTTCCTAACGTCAGTCAGAAAGTGAACTCCTTCACCCGGAAATTAATAAATACATTTATTAATGAAAGTCCTGGGGAAATCGCTATACAAAGCACTTTTTCAAATGCTTTGCGATATACCTTCCATTGAGCCAAAACACTCAGAAAATGGTACAGGCAGCGCTTTGGGGAGCGAATCAAAATAGAACCGCTCATATGTAAACACTCGCATAGGGAATCATTAAACAAGCGCTTTTAGGGCGATTTTGAAAAAACATGAAAGCGCCCTTAGTGTGAACAAACCCTAAGGGGCTATTATAGCAAGATTTTTTTAAAATGTAAAATAAAGGTGTACACATAATTACCATAAGTACATTTCTCCAAGAGTAAAATACACTATTAACCACCCTGGCGTTCTGATTAAATCGCCAGGGTGGCTGCGGGAGGGTTTTTTTTAAATAAAAAAAAAACTATTTCATGCAGCCAACTGAAAGTTGGCTGCATGAAAGCCCACTAGAGGGAGCTCCGGAGGCGATCTTCCGATCGCCTCCGGCGCCCATAATAAACAAGGAAGGCCGCAATGAGCGGCCTTCCTTGTTTTGCTTATATCGTCGCCATAGCGACGAGCGGAGTGACGTCATCGACGTCAGCCGACGTCCTGACGTCAGCCGCCTCCGATCCAGCCCTTAGCGCTGGCCGGAACTTTTTGTTCCGGCTGCGCAGGGCTCAGGCGGCTAGGGGGGCCCTCTTTCGCCGCTGCTCGCGGCGAATCGCCGCAGAGCGGCGGCGATCAGGCAGCACACGCGGCTGGCAAAGTGCCGGCTGCGTGTGCTGCTTTTTATTTCATCAAAATCGGCCCAGCAGGGCCTGAGCGGCAGCCGCTGGCGGTGTTGGACGAGCTGAGCTCGTCCAGACCGCTCAGCTGGTTAACCACTTTACCCCCACGCGTACGGATTTCTCCGCCCCTTTTTTCCCTCCTAAAAAACCAGGGACGGAGAAATCCGTACCTTCCGCGCTACCGCCGCTGTCCGCGCTCCCGCCGCTCGTGCGCGCGCACCCGCCGCTCGTGCACGCCGCCGCCCGCTCGCCAGGAGATCAATGAACGGGAAAATCCATTCCCGTTCGTTGATC